>NW_007578225.1:331216-366778 GCF_000690725.1 Stegastes partitus
TGATCTGCTGTGTGAACTTCATACGAGCCAAAAGTGTCCCGCATGCGCAGAAGAGGACACGACGACGTCACACGCAGCGAGCGTGCTCAGTGTTTACGGAAGTAAACATGGATGGTAACGGTGGAGCGTACCTGCCACGTACTGCCTGTGCGTTCTGACTACTTCCACTCGTCAGAGCGCTCCGACGGGGTGGAAGTGTCCGGAACGTGCACAATCGTACCGTTGCTCCAGAGTCACACGGGGGCCAGAGGGTGATTACAAATCAGTAACTAGTAATCCTCTCGCTTTTCCTCCATCAGTGGTTTTGTGAAATGTCTCAACAGCTACTCATTTGCTATCATATTTGGAACACACATTCATGTTTTCCTCCCAATGAAAGCTAAGAACACTAAAACTACTGACACTTCCATCAACTTCAGCTCTACTTTGCTATGATGGAAAACATTTTAAACTTCAGCGTCTACATTGTCAACATGCCACATACATGTAGTACAAGTGCCTGAGGTGCTACAATGGTTTTAGGGTTACCCATAAACTCTGAGCAGTTTCTGGACGTTTTTTTGCTCCTGTCACATTTTTAACTCGCTGTGAGCTCATTCTTTACTGCAATAATAAGCCGTGTGCCTCTATGGAAGTAGCACAACCACATAGAGACATCTCAAACATGTCTCTGTTGCAGTGAAATCCTACAAAAATGATCTGGAATCAGCATGTACAACGGTTTCCCACAGCGGTTACAAATACTGGGGAAAATAAAAACCAGGAGCTCCACTTGCTATAGATATTAAACTATTTACATTTTTGCATTTTTTTTTTTTACACGGCTCTGCATCTTCTACTATCATGTATTTTCCAACAACTTGCTCATCTGTAAACTGTTTATGAGTCATGCTGTGTTTATTTGACCCATCCAGTGTGTTTTATTTTCCCTTCGATCTCTCATTGTCTCCTCTCTGCTCTGTGTAAACACAATCTGCAGTTCACCTGAAGAGTCTTTGTCGCATGACTGTCGGTCGCAGCTGAGTCAGTCGTGGCTTCTGGGTTGCACAAAACATTTATTTTTGGTGGGTTTTTAAGTGGGACACGCAGAATAAAGTGATTTGGATGGAATACAGTTTAACCTTTGGTTATTTTATCTGATCACGCCATTATTTCAAGGACTGTTCTTTCCATTTACAATTTCTGGTTCTGATAAGTCTTGACATTTTGACATTTTTTTAAAAGATAACATGTCTTTCAAACCTGCTGCTGGCCTCTGGGGTTCAGAGAGTCAAATCAATTATGCTGATTAAAAAGTGGCGCTGGACGGAGACGTCCATTAGGTTGGAATATTCATCCTAGTTAGATGTTGTAGTATTTTGATTTAAGGTCAGATGTTGTGTTTGGGTGCTCTTGTGAGCCACTAACACAGTAAAGCAGTTCTCATGTTTAATTTTTAAAGATGCATTAAGTCTGCTTAACAAGCACGATGTAGGGATCTGATCACGTCGAGCTCGTCTTCTCCGTTCCTGCTTGTGATCCAAACAATGGAAGAAAACGAAGACAAGGAGAAAATGAGAGTGTGGGGGTTAGGCGCTGGGGTCAGCGGACCCCTGGATATTCTTAAGAGCAGCGATGAAAACCCAGTATGACAGAGCAAGCAACTGCCACATCACTCAGGAGACACTTTAACGGCGTGGACCAAGTTGGCGAAACGATTATACTGGGGTCTTAAGTGCAGCAGCAGTCATTAAAATAGCATGCACTGACAGATGCTCAGTGTAATCATTTCTCAGATATTGAAAATTACAGCCTACTGTGATTTATATAGTAACTACTGCCATTAGAGCCTTGACAGTTGCAAGGCAGGTGTTTTTTTTTTTTCTTTTTCTTTTTTAAAGCAAGTCCAAATGATTTATGGTCCCGTGCTGTTTGAAATTGCACATTAAAGACATTGTGAAATTCACAAGCGTCCCCCCCCACCCCACCCCCATTAAAAACAGTACTGGCCGAGCCTCGGCTCCAGCATGTGAGCCAGAACTGTTGTTTTGCACATTTGGAGTATTAATTAGGATGTCTAAACAGGCAAGCCAACACATGTGGAGACCTCAGCCTGTGTATACATTACAGCAGGTCAGTCAGTCACTAGAAGCCTTCCCACCTTATTCTCATGAACCAAAGTAAAGCGAAGCTCGACCACCCACCTGCATAGCCGTGTCCTCCTTTACGCTCCTCCGCTTAATACAATAGAGCAGGAGGGAGGAAAGAGGAGTCCAGTATACTGCAAAATGCTTAAATATACATGTCTCTATAGTTTGCACAAGAGGCACCCATTGACCTTGTAGCCTTGGTGCTCTATTAGACTGCTTTTAACAGGGCAGCCTGTAGAGATGTCATTTTTACAGAAAAAACAGCTCGGATGGACTCGGTGCCCTCCACTTTGGCTCTGTCATGGTTGTAAAACTCCAGAAAGTAGTGTTAGTTTTGTAAAGCAAAAAAGCTTTAACTAAACTCTTTGGGCCGTAGTAACCTCATCTTTTCTCTTTGCACAAATAGCCCACAAATGTGGCCCTTTAACCGGAGGCTATAAAAGACGTCATGTGCTGCTGACACCTGCTAGCGGGCCCCAGGGGTGCAGTCCAGGGAGACGGTGGAGACACCGGTGGTGAATCACCCAAAGATAAAAGAATTATAACTTAGACTGCTATTAAACGATCCCCCAACAGAGATAAAAAGACGGAGCACGGAGAGATTTTAAAAAGAAATAGACACGAAGACAGGGCGATGGACTTCCTATTGCTTCATCTCATCCCTGTAGCTGCATGTTTATTGGTTGTTTCCTCCTTTTAACACAAGTCCCTGCTTTATGTCTTATGGTTGTCTGTGTGGATAACGGGTGTCTAGACCTTGCAGTTAAAGAGCTGGCAGGCTGAGGGCATTCATATTCTCGCCCATAAAGACAGGGGGACTTTCCTATGGGATGGTGCTTTTGTCTTTTTACAGTGTCATGGCTCCACACTTATTAATTACATATTTTTGTGTCTGCACACAGAGCCAGCACATTAACCTCCCGTTGTGAGACTGCTCTGAAGGGTGGATGAGAAAGAAAGAGAATGGCGAGCTGTTTTACGAGAGGAGAAGAAAAGTGACAGATTTATTTCTGCTCTCAAATCACTGTCATTTTGTTCTCGTTTTTTTTTTTTTTTTCTCTCTCTCCCCCTCCGGTGCATGCAGAGTTGAATATTAGCTAAATGAAAGCAGATTTCATGTTATAGTAATCAGTCCTTGAATGGACCCTGAAGTGAGTGGGTGTGTTGATTATGGTGCCTGTCATATTCAGTTTTCTGTGTTAGTTTCGCGGACATGACCCTTCAACAGAGCTGCCACCGAGGGGAGCGGGAGAGGGGATGTGCTGACGGAAGAAACAGCTTGATTAAGGAAAGTGAAGAAATTCGTGCGGGACTGCTGAGATAGAGATGATTTTATTTGATTTATATGTACAACACGATTAAACAAAAGAACAGAGTAGATCGTGCGGGAGGTGTAAGAAGCGAAGTGGGCACGACCTCATTCACAACAGCACAGAGTGTTTGGAGCGAGTGGGGAAAGCACAACCAGCGCTACAAACAGAACTTCTCCAGGCCTGTGTGTGTGAATCTTATCTGGTTTGTGTCTGTTTATTCTGGACCCTCCTTCTTGATGGACAGACGGGGTACTGATTTGGTCTGCGCGGTCCTCCAGGATTGTAATTTATTTCATCCTGTTTAGTGTAGAGGACTGTTTCAGTTCATGCCGCTGGCTGAGTGATTAAAAATGGCGTTCGGTGTCCTCTTGCTCTGTTTTCTTATGCCTCTCCCAGACACGCACTGCTTACATTTTTACTGTTGTAGGATAAATGATTGTAATGGCTATCTGTCCCCCAAGGTCAGAGCTGAAGTAGATGAAAAATCGAAAATGAAAAAAGTGACTTTTCTCTCAACAGCAAAATAATTACTTTGCTCTACTTTTTATTCTGACTCATTGCATCATCGCGCTGCCGTGGGACAAACCCGGTCAGATTAGATAATATATACAATTATAAAAATGTGCTCTCTAACTGAATCATATACTCCTTTGGCACCTCCTCCCTTCCCACCGTCCACAGACTTCCTCCCTCGATCCTCCCTGCTGCTGTGTAATAATATATTTGACTTTACTGGACGTCCCCGTGAGGAATTCCTGGTGTTTGGTGAACCGGAGTCTCTCCAGTGTGATTTCAGACACAGTGGACAGCGGTCATTAATCACTTCGCTGTGACGGAGCCCGTGCGTTAGTGTGCATGTGTGTGTATATGTGTTGGAAGTGCCTCTGTTTTCCTTTTCATACGTGTTCATCAGCAAACAAATCCTATCTGTTCGTGGGGAAGCGATATTGGGTTTGCCAGCGGTGTGAAGGGAATGCCTGTTGTGTTGTTCTTCCTCTCTCTGGTAGTTATTTCCTAGTGCTGAGATATGACCTCTGGCGTGTCGCTTACTCCGTGGGGCCCTGGCTGCATGACCAACAAGCAAATGGCTGCGCGGCCCTCAGGCTACAGCGTCTCACTTTTTTACTTACCAGACTTTGCAGCAACATCCTGTTAGATTTCATTCTGGGGCTACAATGATCTCCATCTGTTAAGGGTTTACGTTTTCAAATTCGCCCAGAGTTGCTTTGTAATGCGTGAGTGAGAATGTATTTACAGTGAGCACTGGAACAGAATGTTGTCTGAGATCTCCTGACAGGCTCAGATATGATACAAAACAAACTCGCAAAGCTTGAATAAAAGCCAAATCAATAAAAGGGTCCACATGTTAAAAGGGTGTGTTAATGTTATCAAGAGCAAATGTTAAGACGTGGATGCCATGGAGGATTTGTGGTCTAAGAGCATCAGGATCTCAGGAAAAGCCGGCCTTCACACCGGGGTTACGGGGCTGTTAGCACGATCTCAGTGGACGATGGAGGCTAGGTATGTTTTCTGCTGTGCTTCCCTCTTGCCTCAGACACCTATAGGTCATACAAGGAGGGGGCGAATATCTGCTCACACGGGATTAACAAAAGACCATGACCCAGTCCCCAGGGAGCACACGAAGGAAGGAGGCAATCCGGATGTACATGCTCACTAATGCACACTCACATGCATGCTCACACACACACACACGTGCAAACCATTCAATACAAGTCTATGCTTACTGCACAGTGCACACACATCAGAACGCTGTCATATAGCAGAAGCTTGCATCTCATGGGTCAGTTAGGATAAAGTTATTTAAAGTTCTTTTATAACGCGTTTGGGTTTTAGGATTTGCTCAAAAATGCTAGTTTTAGGGACTGCAAGGTGTCTCAGTGGTTAGCACCGTCGCCTCGCAGCAAGAAGGTCGCTGGTTCGCGTCCTGGTGAGGACACCCGGGATCTTTCTGCGTGGAATCTCCATGTTCTCCCCGTGCAGCGTGGGTTCTCTCCGGGTTCTCCGGCTTCCTTCCACAGTCCAGAAACATGCTGAGGTTAATTGGTGATTCTAAATTGTCCGTGTGTGCTTGGTTGTCTGTCTCTAAGTGTAGCCCTGTGATAGACTGGTTACCTGTCCAGGTGAACCTGCCTGGGATAGTGAGGATTAAGCGGTGCATAGATAATGGAAGGATGGATGAATTTAATACTTCAAATGCACTTCAAGTATTTATTATCTTGGAAATCTAGCAGATACTATATATTAAATGACCCAGATCAGATGGGGGAGGAGGCAAAAATGATCTGGACATCCCTCCAAAATATCCTTAAGATGCCTAAATGATGTAGCAGACGACATCATCCATCACATTCGGGGCCAACAGTTGATTCAGATGAGATGCATTTTGTTATCGTTTGTTACTGGAAGCGAGGTGCATGAAGGTATTTCTCCCAAAATATTCTGTGCTGCTGTTTTGGCCGTGGCCTCCCTCACATGGCATCACACGATGACACAAGCGTTATTAATTTGCTTTCAGATGGAAATACTTATCTTGACAATAATATTTCCTCTGCATGTTGTTTCCATTGGACATAACCGTTTGCCCGCCACAACTGCTGCAAGAATAAAGGTATCAGCTGTATCTGACTAACTACATAAACGGTGCGTCCACAGTGTAACATCTCATGTGTGTGTTTTGCTCCCACAAGGACCAGATGTCTATATCTAAGCCGGAATAAACAGTGAAATTCCTCTAAAATGAAGACGTTTTTCTTCTTTAATAGTCCTGTTGAAGTTTTTTGGGGTGAGAGGTTTAGCGTGAGATTAGGTTTGGGTTGCTCTGAAGGTCAAGATGAAGAATTCAGTGATGAGAGTCTTGCTACAGCTAAGATATGAATGCAGATATATATATAAAGTCATGACAGGTGTGTGTGTGTGCGTTTTGTCAGACCAAAGCCCCGCTCAGTCTGTGGAGCTGGTTTCCCAATATACCTTAGCCCTCTCAGTGGGAGATCTGCAGGCATAAGCACATAATGACAGAAAGGGATGAGTCCAGCCTTACATCTCTGCTAGTGAAGAGAATGTACCCTCGCTGCATGTCAGCACACTCCCCTCAGTACCCTCCCCAGCACCCTGGGCTATCTCCCCTGTCCTTTGTGAGCCCTCCCTGTGCAGTCCCATCTAAGACATCTGACTGGCACTGATAAAACTTTCCCACCGCGCTGAAAGTAAAAGTCGCCTTTGTTCCTGCTCGGAGGCAGATGGACATTCTGTTTGGACGCCTCTGCTGCTGTTTGATATTTCAGCTTAACAAGGTACAGAGGTGGCAGCTGTGGGTTGGGATCGTGGACCCGGACCCGGCTTCTTTAGCCATCTGCGGGCGTTAGCCAATGTAAACGCTGCTGGCTACGCGAGCACACACTTTCTACAATTTGAAAAATCCATTACCGGTTGCAGAGCCGAAAGGCAACAGTTGTTTAAATCCCTTAAAGCAAAATTAATAAGCAACGACCCCACTTTTTGCGAGCCATCTTTTCTTGACATTTTCACATGGATAGAGCTGCATTGTACTGAGATACGTTGTTTGGATATAATGCTGCTGGAAGTTCAGGTAGCTTGCAGTGGACCTCAACACCTACGTTTCCAGCCTGCTGGTAATGCATCGGAGGGTCAATCACCTGTTCCTGTTTAACTCCAACTTTCTCTCCTGTCTTTTACAGATTCCCTTTGTACCCCAGAGGAGAGAGGTTTCATTTTGAGTACGGTGTCTACTTACTCAACAAGAACATTGCCCAGGTAATATATGAACACACATTAGTTGCACACGTTTAGCGTGCCAGAAGAAATTAGCCTTAACTCTTCTCATTTAGCGCAACACTTTGCCTTATTATTCTATAGTCTCAGGTTTTGGCCGAGGGCATCCATACTGACTGTATTAAGAACAGATAGATTCCCACAGCTCAGGGCGTAAAAGTTTACGTGGCAGTCCAGACGTTCAAAAACACTCCCCCTGCCTCTTTCATCTAGTTCCCAAATATGCTATTTAGTGTGTAGGAACCTGTTGTGCACATGCATTCAGTTTGACACGTACACAAACGTGTGGAGTCGCTTTAAACATTGGCAATATATTTCCCTTTTCATCAACAAATTCCATGAAAAGACCAAAACCAACAAAGTGATCTGAAGCTACACATGTTAGATGGATGGTTTTTTTTTTAAAAAGCTGAATAATTTCCCAACACAGCTGGAATTGTACTTGTTAGTTATTCTGTGAGTGTGTTAGCATGCTGAACTGTGCTCAGGATAGCTTCAGACAGCCAGAGTTGTGTTAATATTCGTAGACATCAGTGGAGTAAACACAGAGGAGTGAGCAATACGACCGATTCGTTGTCGATTCATGTGATGTGTTGAACTCTTGACCTATCTGTGCTCGTTGAAGTAATGTGCCGACCCGGGGGACTCCCTCCGTTTACCCCTGAGACTTTCTTTTTAACAATTTGCATTCCATTCCCTGTTTTCCTCCTTGTCCAGGCGGGAATGAAGGGCCTCTTTACTGAATAAGACTCAGCAATTAGCGCTAGCAGGTGGCTGACTTCAAGCCACTGCACTTTGGGAGGTTTTACTTCTAATACCAAACCGCAAGCTGCTGGACGATTTCCAAGTCTGCCATCTTCCCGCTAACGTTGAAGAATAGGAAAATGAGCAAGATAAGGAAGCATTTTAGACAGCAAAGGAAAATAAGTGCTTTCTGAAACCACCAAAGGGAACGACAAGGCAGCCCAATTCTCACTGGTTATAGTATGTCATGTTTCTAAATTTGTGTGTAATGACTTCAAAATGGAAGCCATTATTCAAGTTTGGTATTGTACTGCGTGTTGTTAGCTTTGTGCGCGTTGTTGAGTAACACCACAATCTCATCTGACACTCATTCCATCACCGTGTGTGTCAATCTGAGCGCTCTCGTGTCAGAGTTGAAATATTAGCCGGGCTGCGAGGTTGGTATCATTCTCTGGATTTTACTGTACTGTAATAACTGTCAAACTGAGCCGACACACAAGTGCGGGCTCACATGTGCACACATGCATTCCCACGACTCGACTTGAACAGACACAACCTTTAAAAATCTGGCAAAAGATTTGCAGCTAAGCTCAGGGATTTTTTATTTTTTATTTTTTTTGGTAGGAAGTTGACAAGCAGTAAATTTAAAGAAAGATTAAAAAGCAAGTGCTGCAAGTCAAATAAGCAGTAAGTTGTAACACTTACTGGTTATTAAATCAGCAAATCAGAGCTTTAAAATCAAAGTAATAAAAATATGTACGTGCATGCTGTATGTGCTGCGCAGGAATGTGCAAAGTGTCTGCCTGGGAATATGAAAAGTCTCAAAGGTATTATCCTAAATGTTGAATGCATACAAATTAGTGTGCCAGGTATAAAGCAATCTGTAGATGAATTACGAGTGAACGCAGCTCGTTTTGACAATTCAGGATATGCTGTTTGTAGGTCTAAATATGCACACCGTGCTGTATGTATGCACCACAGAAAGAGAGATTTAAACGTGCATTTCACATGTCGGACAGGCAGCTCGTCATCCCCTGCCTTTCAACTCACACGGCACCTGATCGTAATCCTTTTTATCGAAGCCACACATCATGATCTGAGCGTTCTGAGCTTTCTGTTTCACACACCTTAACCATGTGGTGCCATCAGATGTCGCGCTGCATGCTCAATCTTCCTGAACGTTTAATTTGCCCGCTGATAGGAGACACATGTGAGGATTCTTCTCCATCGAAATCGGGGTAAAATAAAATCTAAACGTTGCTGAATTTGTTGTGCCAGAACGTCGCGTGGAGACAGAGAGGTCTCTTCAGTTATCAAGAGGAAAAACAAATTCACCTTTTTAGTTTTCATAAACTTGGCTGTCTAAAAAAACCCAGAATATATCTGGTGCTTCAAAGGAATCTGTTCCACCGTAGATGAAAAATGAGATCCAGACAACAGGACGTCCTCACCAACCAATTCAGATTTAAGGTTTTGGACCCAGATGGAAACTATCAGCCGTAACACAGGTGGGCACACTGAGGAGTGCATGATAACTTTGTCAGAGGAATCTTTGGAATGATGGATTAATAAAAACACAGCATACTTACTGTTATTTGTGAATATGTAACCTGCGGAGGCTTATTCCTGTAGGATGCACCGCAAACTGAATGTGACCCCCTCAGATATAAATAACCAAATTGTACTTTGGCGGCGTTCAATTTGAAGAATATCCTTTTCTTCATTTCACCAGCGCCGCAGTAATACCAGACGTTCTGCCTCCGACAGCTCACGGCAGCGTCGGCACGTTTGCAGGCTGAAATTTCAGCTTCCACGCAAAGCTCCGTATTTTTACTTTTCCATGTGTGTTCCTAATTCCATCCACATTATGGATGAGTTACCAGGTTGACTCAGAGACAATGTAGTCTTCCCACATAAGACGTCCGACGGCATATGATAGTGATAACAGTCGGTTGTTTCCGAACTGAAGGAGCGGTAAACATGTCACGCTTGATAAAGGAGAACCCGCTGCAGAGACGTCTTCCTCTTCCCGGTTAGTCGATTTCTGTGCGCCATGTTAAACCGTTCACGTCTCTGAGTCAGACTTTTCTGTCTCGAGGATATCGCATCACAAATGTTCAGTTTTGGGGAGTTAAGCCTGAGAAATGCACGAAACAACGGAGCTCTTTCAGGCCGCATGTAATTCCTCCTGTTAGATCTAATTAGAATTCCTTAACCGTGTCGTTCTCAACTGCTCTATCAGGGAGACTGACTTTCACTCCTGCTCTGCTGTGTGTTTCTGGTTAATTTAGCGGGCCTTTCATTAGGAGGCGGCTGCTTTATTGACCCCCAGCGCTTGAGTCTGTGATTCACAAACAGACGACATTTTATTTGCAACAGACAGTTGTTATTCAGATTGTGGTCTTTGAATTTTTTTTCCTCTTTGTGTCTTTAAGGCCTCCTTTTAGTCGATCCAGCCACGTTATGCAGTCATTGCACAGCTTGTCTGATGTCTGGCTTCGTGATACAAAGCAGAGGTCTGGTTTCACAGCAGGACCAGCTGACGGTGTGATTGGCTGGTTTGGTGACTGACTGGAGCCTGGGTGGGAGACATTAGCTGTCTATCTCTTATTAAATTGCCCTGTGTGGCTGTGTTTGAAAGTGATACAGGGAAGCTGGCGAAGGATCAGGGCCACAGCGGGACGACCCTGCTTTGATGTGGCAGAAGGAAAAGTTTGACTTTATTAGGCCTCATGACATGAGGCCAGGGGTAAGGATGGGGAGGCCGCTCGGAGCAGCCTGGACGTCAGGTGGTAACAGACTCCCATGTTGCTAATTCAGTTTAATTTGTTTGACAAAGAGAAGTTAAGAAAAGCTTCAAGGAATGTTTGGGCTCAGGCCCAGTCATTTTCTCCAGCTCCCTCTTATATCTTGTGCAATCAGTAAATATTGCCAAACTCACAGTGCCGGAGTGAGTCGAGCGTGTTTGTGTCGAGACGTTGCCGTTTTAGTTAACATGCATATTTTCTCTTTGGGCCGAGCTGAATCGGGACCAAAACTTAAACGTAATTTAGAGAGAATGTTATTTTCTCTCAGCCTTAGTTGTTAAATGAATGGCATCTGGCTGCTGCTTTTTGTCCAAGTATTTGACTGCAGATATGTTGCTGGGCCTGAAATACCCATCCACAGGGGGGCACAAATGCTAAACCTGCCATTCCTCCCTTCACAGAGACAAATTAGCCAAGTTAGTGTGGCTGACTCCAAAGGAAAAGCAGCAGCCTTTTGTCTGGAGGAGAGCCATGTGCTGCGTTTACTTACTCCCCGTGTTATCCACGAGGCTATGTTGTTGGGAAACAGGCATGTGGGCTTGATTAGATGACAACTGATGCTACACAAAATCTTTAGGTTTTCAGGGGGGGGAGGCTCAACAATTAGTTCTCAGGCACTATGCTTGGTGTATCATATTTTGTGGGCCTCAGGCGCAGGAAACCAAGTATCAGGAATTAAAACATAGTAAATCTGTGGCGGCCCAAGCAGGTCACCTCCGGGTTCACCTTTATTTCTGTCTACTGGGGGAAGTCTCCCACCTTCCAAGTCTTCAGACAATTTCACACCATGATCTACAGGCAGAGTGCCATACTGGTGGTCTGGTGCATACGTCAGAGCGCCTGCTGCCATTAAGAGCGGCAACTGTGGCTCCATAAAACACGGCTATGACTCATGGGGGAGTCTACTGTATTTAGTGGTGAGTTGAGGTGGCAGCAAGCGGAACAGGAGCTGGTTGACTGGAGATATTCTTAGTGAAGCTGCTGTAGGTGCTCGAACAGGAATAACTTTAGCTTACAAATTAGAATAATAATCAATCAGAAGTGTTTTGCTTTTATTCTGTGCATTACTAAGTATTGATGTATTTGAGGCTTATAAATACAAAATACAGTTTGTCAATCAGTCGTGTGCATTTTGCATAATTTACTGAATCTTTCCTGCTGAGTGCATTCGCTCAGTAAAGTAAAGAAAAACTGTAAGAAGAGTATATTTGGAGTTAAGTTATTGCAGATCCTAAAACTGGGTGTTAAGTCTGAAACTAATGAAAAACGCAAGCGTGCACACAACAAAGGTCCTGTGCCAGGTTTGGACTCAGAGCGTTGCGGTCGAGCTGCATGATCCACAGGCTGTTGAGCGCAAATTGTAAAAATGTAATTTTCAATAAGCCCAACCTTACAGGGAGACATTGTTGGTTTGGACACAATACAACAAGAGAAATTGTCCTTTTCCTGCACTGAAACTGAGGTTAAACAAAAGTCTGAGTGATTTGTAAATAAAAAACGAGCTGGCTGGAGAGGTCTGTTTGCTATTATGAAAAAAGAGGAATATGGAAATATACAGTGTGTGTCATCAGCTTTGGTGAGGTGATTGCGAGCACACCCATTCACCGCTTCCTCTCTTTTGTTCGCTCGTCCTCGTCCATTTTTATCTTTGTTAAATCCGCATGCTGTATTCTCAGCTTCCTTCATCTCCTCACCTCTGTGACAAAGCCTGTGACCTCAGTCAAAAAAAAAAAGATACGACAAAGTCTTGGCATAGACCTTTGCGACCATTAGCTCATGTGATCGGGCTCCGATAGAAACCATATGACCCAGACGAAGACACACAAAAAAAAAAGTGAACATTATGCAGCTTCCTTCCACCTCATAACTCGCCTCCACTTCAGGCTGAGTTGTCAAAATGGTTAAAATTCCCCAATGAAAACTCTCTCCAGGGATTAGCTTATTTCCTCTGTTGTGCAGTAATGCGGATGTCGGAGATGGCACATACTGGGCTCTGTGAAAACAGCTGAGTCACGATAATGAAATGCACCTTATTTGTGCATGAACTCACTTTTTCCGTAGTTGTCATTCCTGTGCACGGTCGTGTGTTTACTCTCTGTCTGTCCACGAGCCTGTGAATCAGAAGTGGCTGTGTGCAGCGAGGGACTGATGCAGAATGTAAATGATCAAAATATGTCACTTGCACCCTGGTGTTTTTATGTGTTTACTGTAAATGCACTTAATTCTAATCTCGTTTTCTTTCGCCACATCTTGCAAACATCACGTCAGTCTCTTCGTCAAACGGACCTGGGTGAGATAGCCGTGATCGCTATCATGTGTGAGCTCAGATTTGAAGGTACTTAGGACTATTTTATGAGAAAAATGATAGCTGACAAGGATTCATCATTGGATCTCGTTGCTCCCAGAAGAAACGTCTTCCTGTGTCGGCAGTATTTATCCCCTTCAGCCTGTTTCTCAGCTGGACCGTTCTGAGAACTGGAATACTTTTAGACAGAACTATTCCAGGTTTCCCTCAGAAGCCTGTTGGTCTTCTCTCTCTTTGTCCAACTGAGGCTTGCGGTTTGTGACTCACTTCTCGGTGCGTTCCAAAGAACATTCTAGAAAAAAAAAGAAAAGAAAGAAAAACAGACGATTACATCTCCACTGTCCCCCTCACCCTCCCCCCCGAACAACAGCGGTCATTCTTCTGTCCAGACGCCTCTGCGCAAACCTCATCTCAACAAACAGACCCCTCCATGTTCGGAGATCATAATGCGGCCCACTGTACGCTGTTTGTTTACCTGAACCCTGGACCACGGCTCCCCAGGCTCTGCCACTATCTTTACCCTAAGACAGACAAGGCCTGGAAGTAATCAGGCCACTTCAACTGCCTGCTGCCACTCATTGTCTTCATCCTTCCATAGCAGCCACATCCGTTTTCCATTTTCCAGGGATTGATATGATAAAACACATAATGGGCGGGACAGGCACCAGAAAATGCAGCACTAAGTCAACGTAGTGCGCCTCGCTTTCGCCCTTAACATGAAAGAAGAAGAAATGAGGTACCAGGTGAGGTTCTCTTCTAAGGCCAAGCCATAAACGTGTCTGTTTTTGCTTTAGCTCGGTAAAGTATAGCTTGATTTTCTATGCTTTGAGCATCATTTCCCACATGGCCACATGCTGTACAAATGTTGGATAATCATCTCCTTCCATCTAATAGAGGATAAGTTATAGGGCCTACGTCTGACAATGTGTTTTGTGTTTAAACACCATTAAGGTGCCACTCTTAACAAGATCTCTTCACTCCGTTGACAGTAAAAAGCACTTCATTAGTGTACTTTATTTATCACATTTCAAGCAAGAAATTATTTCTGGCAGCTTGTAAGTGGGTAAAATTGAGAGTGGTACAGGTTGTATTGTGAGATTGTTAACAGGCTGACATGAGCAGAGACGGTAGGCTGATGGCTGTCTGCTCTCCCCCTCTGATGATTAATGCAAAGAGGGAAGACGGGAAGTCACAGTTCTCTTGGTTTTGGACGTACGATTAGTTAGATCTGTCAAAAGCCTTCGTCTTTATACAGCCTGGATAGCACGTTGTATGTATTGAGCAGAAACAATCAGATTCATTATAATGTTAGCAGTAAATAATTCAGATTTTATTTTAGTTATCTCCATGTGCCTTTCAATTGCAGCGTAATTATTTAAAATTTTCGTTTAGATAAATGTGTCTCTTCTGGCTGGAAGTGTGTCATTGATGTTAATGATGAATTTGAACTGTTATCACATTTTGTTTGTACATATTACTAGAAATGGCACGTCTAAATCTATTTATACCTCTTCAAATTGTCACAGATGTGTTAGAAAGTGCAGCTACTCCAAATGGCCCTGGTGATGTCGGGGATGCAGTTCTTCTCTAGTCAGTCACAAGTCGATCGCAAGTCACGACTAAAACCAAAGAGCTTAGTGAGCTTGTTCTTATTGTCCATCACTGATAGAATTGCACATTGTGGCTGAAGACAGGGAAAAGCTAAAAAGTCACATGTAAGTGTTTTGACCGCAGCTCTAAGCAGAACCAAGGAGTTCTACACTGAGAGAAGTCTCAAAGGGCATGGTAGGAAGACAGAAGTGACCCCTGCACTGTTAAGAACGGTAGTGTGAAAGCCTAAGAAGAATCCAAGGATCACCTCCAAGACCAATCTGTTGAATCGGCACAATTTTGTTTGCAACGTCTCAGACACTGAGCAGATTCTAAAAAAGGCTGGTCTACACGGATGCTGACCAAAGAGGACTCCAGTCAGCACAAAAGCTCATCTGAACAAAGGAGAAAGCTGTTGGTCATCAGTTCTGTGCTGGGATGAGATCAAATTGGAGTTGTGTTGGCCACTGGGAAGAAAGAAAGAAGAAGCATTCAAACCCCAAGAGCAGCCAAGCATGGCGCTCAGAGTGTCGCTCAGAGTGTCACAGTTTGGGGTTTAATTCAGCTAATGGGTCAGGTAGCTCTGTCACAGTACATGGCATCATGAGAAAAGAGGGCGACATCAGGATTCTGGAGGAAAACATGAAGCAGTCTGCAGAAAAACACGTCCTTGGGCAGCATTGGACCTTTCATCAAGACAGTGATCAGAAGCATACAGCCAGAGTGCGAAGGAAATGTTTAACAGAAAACAATATGAATGTTTTGGAGCGGCTCAGAGTCCAGACCTTAATCCCATCGAGGATCTGTGGAGGAACCGAAGACCAAAGCAATGACTAGGAAGCCTTCCAACCTCAGAGACCTGGAAATTATCACAAAGAGGAGACGAGCATCATCCCATTGAAGAAAAAAGCTTGGTGGCGATTATTAGAACCGTTTAATTGGTACAGTGACAAAGAAGGGCCTTGCAATCCGACAGGTTTTAGGAAAGACGAATGGAACCCATTAAAGATATCCTTAACACATCACAAATCACAAATAAGGATAACGGCGTATTATCTGACTGAACAATCCCACAGATTGGCTACGTTCACACTGCAGGACTTAATGCTCCATTCAGATTTTTTTGCGAGTTTGTTCACATTTCCAGTTAAATGCGACTTGTATGTGATCTGCTGTGTGAACTTCATACGACCCAAAAGTGTAAGGAACGTGCACAAGCGCACCGGCCAATTAGGAGTGAAATCCAGCGATGCACTAGTTATTATAACAACTATGAACAATAAATATTAACAACAAATGAGCCTTCCATCATCAAGCCCTCCTTGTATCTGGACCTCCGTCTTGACAATCCGACAGCCTTGATATCCGACATAAAAGAAGGTTTTACGTTTAGTGTCGGATTATCGAGTCACGTCTGTATCAACTAAAATGAGGCATGGGTATGAATAATTTGGGGCTTGACTGTACATTCTCAAATCTGATTCAGCTATAATTACTGCTGCTCCCGGACAAAACTGAACTGATAAATGTTTGGACACATGAACTGGGAGCTACCTGTGGTCTATGTGTGTTGGCCGAGGCGCATGTGTGGCTAGAAACCTGACCAGCTTCAGTGCACTGCTGTAGTACAGGAAGAACAGCTACAGAGAAATTACATTTACATAGGAGCTGTTTTTTCGGCTCAGAAGTAACTGTCTGCAGGGAAAATAAACTCCCAGAGGTTTAGCCGTCCTGCGTTTCTCTGAAACTCCTTGTTCAAGCTATCTATTAACCAGTCCCAGGCTTTAACCTACACCTCTGTTTGCCCGTGGGTTTTCATAGACTTACTGTGTGGTCCCTGTTTTCCATCACAAACTTTTGTTGTTAGCTACAGCTTGCATCCAGTGCCACTTATTGGCCAGAGAAAGTTGTTGGTGGGACCCTTTTTTTTACAACCAGAAGTAGGAGCACCCTTTTCCATAAACAGATATTTACCATATACTGCTGTATCAGGGCGACGGTGGCGTGGTGGTCGTATGCCTGTGGTGCTCGCAGAGCTTTTAACCGCACAGGCTCAGGTACTGTCAGAGAGAAGAATGGAATTAATGGATGCTCCAGAGCCGACCAGCACAATGAAGAGAGCCGTCTTTGTAGTCTGTCAGCTCCGTCTTGCCGTCAGCCAGAAGTTGCGATTTACAAGCAGGTCTCAGACCGCACTTCTAAGTGTATGTCACTGTTCTGTGGTTTCCACTTAAGGGCGTGTGTACGTAGTGAGGCCGTCAGTGCGCTGCGATTATGCCTGAGCTCCAGGGTTTTATGGGAATTCCTCTGGACAGCCACCTATGACTTTATGAAACACTTAAATTCGTCTAATTGAATTTCCACATTTTGTGGTTGGTAGTTCCAGGTTTGTCCATCACCGCAAAGAGGTACCAGAGGAGCTACTTCCACTAAATATAAGGGTGAAAGTAAATGTTAATCCTGTGTCTGTGTGCATGTGAAAGTGAGTGATTGGAAAGAATTTCATATGAGCAAAAGTGTCGGTTATTTAGGCCTCGACCGAAGTGTCTCTAGGTAGTCGAGTCAAGTGAAAATATTATGTTATTTGCAGAGATTGATGAGGGCGAAGACATCATTGGACAGAGAGGAACCTACACATTTATGGTGTGTTTAATCTCAAAAACATCTGAATTAATAGGTTGCAATCCACAGATGATATGTTAAGCCACACGTTTTATTCGCTATGGATCATCTTTTGTAATCAATCAGTGCAGTCGTGGTGTGATTATCTGGGAGCGTGTTTTCCCCCGCAGGTCAGTCTGTGGACTTCTCTGGCAAAATGTTCTGAAATTGTGGGGTTTGCTGTGATTTTGGGTGTTCAGAGAGCATTGGCCGCCCTGCTCCATCATTTACTTAATAGCGCGTCTGCAGTTTTCCAGCTGGTTGGAATTTGTAGCCGAGGCCTGTTTGTTTGGAGCCGGCTCTGCTTGTGTCACTACAAGCTGCAGCGCTCTGCTTTAACACCGAGGCCTCTCTGAAGTCCGTCCACTCCCAGATTTCTCCTCTCTTGCATGATAACTCCACGGCAGATAAAAGGAAAGCGAAAAGCCCATCAGACAGTCCGGGGGATTTATCACTTCCTTTGATCGTGGTTATGTCATTGTGTGTTACAGTGTCTGTAGTTTTTGGATCCATTCTGGTGCCTCTTTATAAAGCAGAGAGAAACTGGAACAAGGCACACAAACAAACGGTTTCTCTCTGCTTGTGGACTTGGAACCCCTACCAACTTGTCATAGGAATGGAGAGGGCAGAGACTAAATGTATGTTTTGTCAGCAGGTTTAGAAAAGCTTAATTCACCAAATCCTGTGTTCTGCCATCAGGGTGTTTGTGAATAGAGGTATGAGTGCAGGCCTTATTGCAGCACAATGACATTAAACAGCTCTTAGAATAAAACAATGCTGGCCCCAGCTGGTCAGTATTTGAAAAAATATCAGCCATCCTGGCTCTGTGTTAATTCCTCCATCCAGTGCCGTTCCTGTCTCCATGTGGAATTCATTACAGCCCTTTGACTCCGTCCGATCAGCAGCTTTTCATCTGAATTAACACAGCAGCTGTGGACCACAAAGTCCTCTCAGTGGCGCTCATCGTCGAGTTCAGAGAGTCAGCGTCTTTTTTCCCTCTGATTTGGGTTTGTCAAGTTAATCTCAGAATTAGTCTCTTTCTTTGAACGTCAGCTGCTCCGACACTCCTCGCTGTCATGTGAAGTCTCACCTCATTAGGGTCGCGTCTCTCTATCCACCTCTGAGGTCAGCTAGCATTACTTGGCCAGGAAGAGAGGATATAGGTGGGGTGTCCTCCCTGTCATGTCATCATCTCTGCCATCCAGCCACAGCTTTTTTTTTTTTTTACATATTAATGAAGCGTCTGTGATGAGTTCAGGCCTGTTGTCCCAGAGGTCACATAACCGTTTTACAGTTATTGGAGAAAAGGGGCTAAGTGGCTCATGAAAGCGGCTGTTAAATAAACACCAGCTCAAGTTAAAAAGGAGGCTGTGAAGGGGTTCTGTTTTTTTCTTCTCCTGTAAAATAATTAGTGTAAGCTGCATTCTTTAAGTCCAAATCACGTATTTCCCAAGTTATTACCAGTGTGTAGAGTGTTACCGTGATCCTGAGACAAGTTAAAACCCCCATAGCACTTACAGATACCTACAGCTTAGGCTTATGTGATGCCAAGACATTCAAGATTTCATTTATTGTATACTGCAATGCACACTGATGAGCTGACACATGATGGCCACTCACTGATGAAGCCAACAACATGACGTTCTCATTGTCAGCCCGTTGAAAGGGGGAGGCAGGAGTAAAAACCGTACCATCTTTGCCAAGTGCAAAATCGTTGTGGCCAGAATACTGAGCTAGAGTAATAAAACTACGAGGCTCACGAGGTGCTTTCGGTCTGCAGTGGTGGGTATCTACTAATAGTAGTCAGAGACAACAACAGAGCGTTTGGAGGATGTGCTGGAACGAGGCTGATCTCCAACTCACAACTTCCAGGACTTAAAGGATCTGCTGCTCAGGTCTTTGCGCCAGATACCACAGTACACCTTCAAAGCAGTGGCTTGGAGCTGTTTTGGCAGCAGTCAGATGACCAACAGCATATTAGGCAGGGGTGGTCAAAAACATTTTGAACATAAATCTTCATGTACACATTCAGTCGTACCATTGGCGATGAAAGCGGCCTTGGGAATTTTGGCTGTTTAAGTTATAAAAACACCCACAAGCTGTTGATTAAACCTATAAAATCACGTCTTGGTGTGTCAAATAATTCCTTCCTGCCTTGAAATGGCTTAGGTGTGACTCTACAGTGTTAGGTTCTATGAAGTCCCCGACACTCTCTTCCCCACACCACTCGCTGCAGCTCGAGCACACCAGCTCACCTGTGACTCTAGAACTTCTCCATGATACACAATGGCAAGCTGTTCGAACTAGACACTGATTCCGGGGAAGCAGAATGGTACAAATCATCAGTATATTGCATTTTCAGTGTAGAGACACTCGTTGTGTTGACCGTGTATCTCATGATGTCGTCCAGCGTATAGAAACACCTTATGGGCATGATTACAAGGCAAAAAACTTGATTTTCACTGGAAGAATTTTTAAGGATAGTTCCATAGGTTATGCCATATTTTCAGATTTAGTTTAGCCTTTGAGACATGAGATGTGTAACGATGCTGGCTTCATCCGTCCGTTACACTGACGACGTTCAGACTTTAACGTTGGTCTTCCTCACGGCTTCATTTAGACACAACCACCACAGTGATGGAGAGAGACACAATACATGAGCGATGTTTGCCATGTATGTTAGATCGAACAGTATATCAAGTTCCATCAAGCTTCTAATAGACAAATGACTATACTAATAGCAAGCTTATCAAACTGTCTGAATACAGTCGTGACTTGATAATCCGACCCTTGACAATCCGACGGCCTTGCTATCCGACATAAAAGAAGGTTTTACATTTAGTGTCGGATTATCGAGTCACGACTGTACCTCCAGATTGGTGTTAGCAAACAGGTTTACTGCTTGACAATCACTCTTTATTTAGTTTTAATGCTAAAAAATAAGAATTACCACAACGGCAATAGATGTCTCCAGAGAGAGTTTCTTCTCGCTCCTCTGTGACCAAGTCTGAACCAGTAACTTCACCGTTCCAGCTTTTATGGAAGCGTGACCGCGGTACTCATTCAGACATGAAGCTGGCGTGTTCAGATGAATGGAAGGGAGTGCACGACTAAAAGAGGCGTTTGATTGCATATCAACTGTTTTGTTTGTTGTCGTACTCCAGGTTGTTACTCGCCCGTTATGACGCCAAACAGGCATGTCTTAAGTTTTAGTGGACAAATTATTGCCAATGCTGTTGTCGTCGCCATGGAAACGGAGGCTTTTTTTTTTTTAAGTTAAAACTCGTCTCGGCCAAGTCGTTGGCTGCGCTTTTTCAGAGCAATTAGGATGCTGTCCACAAAAGCTGCACCCTGCCTTCGCTAAGTAGGCATCCAACTACAAATATAAACACAAATACACATGCTGTAATTATATTATGTCAGCACATGTGCTTGGCTTTTATGTGTTTGGATCTTTAGCTCCGCAGCAGTCAGACTGAAGGGGTTTTTGGAGCGTAAACTATTCCCAAGTTCAGCAGACTGTTGCTGTGAGAGCAGAGCAGCCAGAGAGGTTCACCTGTCAGCAGTAGTGTCATAATTCACCTCCTCAGCCCCCCGATGACAATGAGGTCCGCTCGGCTTTCTCCACCTGACAGCCTCGACTATTGGTGGCCTGAAGACTGCAGAGTTATGATCGATTGGTTCAACCGACGAAAGCTGCTGCGTTGCATGGATTATCGGCTCTGTGGTGTTTCTCTTAGCTTTAATTAGGTTATGTCACTTTTCATTAATGTATTGGATAGATTCATTCTTTCTGAGTTACTGGTGAGAGATTTTTTTGTGTGTCAGTGGTCGCTTTTTATGAATTGGCGGTTTTAAGAGGGCTGGATTGAATTGTATTCCACTGTAACCTTCAATTCCATTCGGCAGTGGCCTTTATCCAGCTCATTAGAGTTAGAAACCGCACATTCTACCTCACACTCTTTCCCTCATGCTGAATTAATGGAACAATCTACATAGTTGGCCTCCAGAAGTGTGGAGGGGGAAGAAAAGAAAAAAAAAAAACGCCTTCACCACACAATAGCTATTTGTTTCTTGTTCATTGTTCTGTTCCTGCCCCTCTCTTTAATACCTAATCAGATTTGGTTGATTAAGAATTAGGTCACATTAAAAAAAAAAAAAAAAAATCCATTTAGCCAATTATGTGATTATTTCTAATGAAAACCTGTGTGTCTGTTTTTGTAGAGAGGAGTGAGATAAAATGCAGGGGAAAGCCGCGGGATGCTCGACTGTGTGCACGATGTGTTTCTGTTGCTGGAGCACATGGAGGCTGGCAGGCAGCAGCTACACAGGAATTAGGGCAAATGAATCTAATCATTGTATCAAACAAATAAAGAGCAGTGAGCTGGTATTCGTCAGCTGAGCAGTACGAACCCTGGACAGAGGACTCCACGAGATTAAATCAGCCGTTTTGATCACAGATTGCACCTCATTATCTGATCTCAAGCAAATCACACAACAAACACTCCACGCGGGATTTCGGCCATGTGCGTTGCATCGCTTTCGAGACAAAATCAAATACTGTACACAGTAGATTGCATCCCTGCAGTCCTGTTAAGCCCCGCAAAGCTCAGTCTCTGATTGTAATCAGCCATTGATTATGAGAAAATCTTTCTGTATTGCTCTGTGACTGTTATAAATCCAAACGCTGCAACCTTTTGGCAGTACAGAAAAAAAAAGGAGAAGTTTTAACATCCTTAACACTATGCAGGGTCACAGTTGAACAAACCCAGATGACAGAGAATGCTTTGGGCTTTTCCAAAGTAAACCGGACACAGCCCAATACCGTGGCAGGTTTTAATTTGATGCTCAGAGCCAATGAAAACGAGAGTCAAAGGTCCGTCTTCTCTTTTGTTTATTGTAAAGTTGCACTGCTTTTGCATTTTTCTACCCTTTTCACTCCATTTGCAGAGCATCGGCGGCTGAATTTGTTTAGTCATATTTGTCACATACGATCGGGGACCGTGAGGGTTTTTTAATACGTTCTGAGTGTTGTTTCCTGATGTCTTCATCAGAGCAGCACTTCAACCGCCTCATGAGGCAACGGGTCTTTTTCTTTTTATGAACAATGACGTCCCAAATTATCTTCACTCAGTTTAGTCTTTAATACCTCCTAAGTGTGATTAAAATCCATGTGAAATGGCGCGTAACATTTATAGGTTTTTTCACATAAGCTCTACTTCTATTCTCACAGGAGTTGTTTCTGAATGTAGACTTTGTCTTTGCTGGCGGCTCTTGGAAAGCTGACAGCAGCGTCAGATTTGTTCTGTGAGAGCTCCGGCATATTTGATCTGTGAGCTTACAACTAGGATGCCTCCTAATACTTAATATGTTCATAACCCTATCCTGATGGCTTTGTCTGGCTCACACACGAGCGCATATTTACACAGATGCACTATTTACGGTCCATGACAACAGGTATTGCATGTGATACACTTAGCTAAAGCTCTCTTCACGTGGAGATATGAAAGACCTCTCATTTTCAAATTTATACTTTGGTCCTGGCCAATCCAAATTCCTTCATGGAGCGGTCTGACGTATTTTATCCTGGTAAAGCAGCAGCAGGATCCGGCCGAAAATCACTTTGAACTCAGTAAAATATTGAAAGTCTGAGCTTTAATCTGGGGCTCTCTAGTTACTGTTTTGATAGGATATGCACTTAGCCAGTCGGTTGCACTGTGGACCAGACCTGGTCATTTTACTGTCATCAGGGTTGTATTCACGCTTGACAAACTGCTGCGATGACATCGTCTGAAAAGAGCTTCACAATGTTCGTTGCCAGATGCGCGTGTTTGCTGTTTTTAGTTAGTGCGGAGTAGCGATAAACAACCCAACATTCTTTATTTCTTCCTTATGGTTCGCTCACATTTTGGACTTGTTAAAACAAGACAGTTAAAATCAGCAGACATGCGGTAAGTAGCTCTGAAGAAACATCAGTCTGAAGACAAATTCATATCAAAGCTGGTAACTCAGAGAGACGTGGAGGAGTGTTCGCCAGCCCCGGCTCTCCCTCTGACCTGCAATCCAGCGGTAACGCTAATAGAAAATCTCAGTCGTAAAGACATCCACAAAATAAAGAGGAAACGTTTAAAAAAAAAATTAATAATATGCCCATTCACAAGAAGTGGAGCCGAGCTAGAGAACATGTGGGCAGCATGAAGTCAGGATAGGCACCTGCCCACAAACCATATATTCATCCTCCTCTCTGGCCTACTATTTTCCGAGGGGCCTTGTGGAAACACAGCGTGTATATAAAAAAAATATTTCCCTTGTAAAAAAAAACCCACAACACTTTAATTCCAGATAATAAAATGAGTGTGATCAGACTCTGGTTAAAATTAAAGTAGTAGGCTTTCATGGCTATATCTGGCTGCGTTATTTAAAAGGCACACTGCAGCTAAAGCAGAGCGTGTTGTGTTTGTTCCGGCAAAACTTTCCTCTATAAATACATCTTCCCTCGCTGAGGAAGAATACATGAGACGTGTGCTGAGCTCAGGCCGTCGTTCGTTTCCCTTCAGCAACCCATCATTCATCCTGCGCCCTTCACTCTTTGGCACAATTTGCTGCTCAGACCACAAAAGTTTGTGGTTTCCCAGCAGAACAAGTTCTGTATGCTTTGAATTTGTAACTACAAAGCAGCGAATTAGCATATTCTCCAAGGTGTGCCTCATTCATGCACCGGGAGTCCTTGTGAGAGCTGCCACGGAGGATTGATGATAGTCCTACATGCCAATAGTGCTAACAGGAGGTTGACCTCAGTGTTGTGACTTCAGCCCGTGCGGGTGTTGGGTTACTGAGCTCGGCTCCAGTGCTGCAGTGACAAGGGTCATTAGCCTCGAGGGCAACCGTCAAGGAGGGTGGCACTTCCAATAGGTGTCACTGTAGCACACCAGGACTCATCGGCCTCCTCCACTGACCGGCTCACACACACTGAGGATCCACATCGTGAGCGCTGGAGGCATGGAGGCACCCACCCCCGCAGTGCTCCGAGTCAGAGGAGACTTAACGTTGCTCTCTTGTCACCGGTGGTCCCTCTAACCAAATTTCCTCCTCATCTCACACGGCCTTTCCCGTAATTATGTAAATCTGTTGACCGAATTTGGCGGCAATACAATACTCAGCAAAGTGTAACAACAAGTAATGCGACGGAAGAATCTGGTTTGAATTAGGGCCGCATTTGAACCGGGCTCAGACTCTGTGAGTTCACCACACCTGTATTACATTACCGCTGTGTGGAGGAGACAGAGAGGAGGGGAGCAGAGAGAGCAAAAGGAGAAAGCCAGCAGAGTTAAAGGATGTTAAATGAAGTGGAAGAACTTTCAGTATGCAATATTAAAAACGATTTTATTACACGCTTGTTTGAAATGGCAGAGGAGATGGGAGGTGCAAAAAATAATACTTTTCAGCTGTTAAGGAAGTGCTTAAAATGATAGTGTAAACTATGAAGTTGTGCAGTTCCCATGGACACGTGAGTGTTTGGTTTGCTTTGGCCTTTAAACATGTACAAGTGATAATGCTGCTGCTACAGTCAATGGTTTAGTCAAAGACCTTAATCTCAAACATACTGCTCGGCTATCTGCTGCTGGATCTTCCAGAGGTGTGGATGTGATTATAAAAGTGAAAAGCTTCAGGCCTCGTTTATCTTGAGAAGGGTCTGAATTAAAATGTAATCCACATTTAACATTTCATTCCTATAACTCTACTCCTTAGAGTCACAAGGGAGAGTTTCAAATGTACAAAGTGTATTTTTTTATTCAGTGCGTTCTTTCTTGATTTCAAAACCTGGCACTTGTATTTCCCACGATGCAGCGTGGCCCCGGGTGTGTTGTGCCGGTAGCAGCACCCTCCCACCGCTCCGACTTTTTTTTTCAGTTTCACTCTTGTAACCTTCAGACCGAACCAACCCTGATTCAAGTGGCATCACTTGAGGTGATTTGTGGCCCCTCTGGAGCCACAAAAGGCTTTAAACATCTTTTTTTACATATATAGTGGTACGACTCAAGAGCTGTAAACTAAAAATGATGACGAGCTCCTTTTTTTGTCAGAATTGCAAAATGTATACCTCTTTCTTTCTTTCTTTCTTTCTTTCTTTCTTTCTTTCTTTCTGTATTTCTGTATTTCTGTATTTCTTTCTTTCTTTCTTTCTTTCTTTCTTTCTTTCTTTCTTTCTTTCTTTGTCACTGTCTGTCTTTCTCCCTCTACACATTTAATTTTTCTTCTCCTTTAATGATCTTTCTCTGATGCCTGGATTCTGAAGATTGGACGTTTTGTGTGCAGATCAGTCGCAGGCTGCTGAAAGCTGAGCCACAGAGCTTTAGATGATACAAGCTGATAAAGTCAGAAATGATTAACCCGTGACTTTCATTGTGCACAGAAAAAGCGCTGTTACATCTCTTCAGATAGCGTCTCACATTGAGCTACATTTCAGTCCCTTTGGAAGTTCTCGCTGTAGCTTGTGCTGTACACATCCTTGTCTCTCTTTCTAAAACCTGAAAGTGTTCTCTGTCTGTTTTCCATCAACCACTGAAGGTGCACATCTAAAAATATATTGCACATTTTGTTTGATGAGTAGGTAGGTGGGTTGATTTATTTAAAATCCACATAGCTGTAATTGTTTTTTTGTTTTTTATAATCTTCAGACATCAGTTTTCCTATCTAGTGAATGTGTTGACACATTTCTGGACTTGATAGGAGCATTTATCAACTGGTCCACACTTAACATTGACATAAAATATGATAATGACTTAATGGAAGTCTGATTGACTTTCTGTCAGTCAGCACAAAACACATGTTTCTGCCAAAGTAGATGTGAGTCACAGACTTTTCTGCTCTTTTCATTTAGTTTGTCTGAATACTGAAGTTTAACTGAAAGGTCCCATACAGAGAAAACCCATTTTGTGTTGTGTTTTCTATGTTTTGTAATCGTAAAGGAGTAAAATAAAAGGTGGGAAAGTAAAGTCGTGACTCGATAATCCGACACTAAATGTAAAACCTTCTTTCATGTCGGATAGCAAGGCTGTCGGATTGTCAAGACGGAGGTCCAGATGCAAGGAGGGCTTGATGCTGGAAGGCTCATTAGTTGTTAATATTTTTGTTCATAGTTGTTATAATAACTAGTAGGGCTGGTCCCAGTAGAACTTTCTGGGGTCTGGATGTTCAGCCCCAATTAATGATGAATATTCTGTGCGGTCGGGGGACACTTCCACCCCGGGGCAGCGCTCTGACGGGGTGGAAGTGTCCAGAACAAACAGGCAGTACTTGGCTGCTGATGCTAGTTTAGTTAGCGCTCACACTTCTGTTTCCACCATCCGTGGCGGTGGGGGAGTGGCAGATACGCTCCACCGTTACCATCCATGTTTACTTCCATAAACACTGAGCACGCTCGCTGTTGGGGAAACACATGAGCCTTTCATTAACTTTCGAACAAAGAACACAACATGTGATCCGCTGCTTTTGTGTGAGCTTTACTTTCTTGGAGCATTATTATGCAAACAAACTCCACATGTAGATATTATGCTTAAAATAATGTTGATCCTACGTTTGTCTTTGTCCTTTGCAACATCTGAAACCAGCCTATCTGGATGAACAGTAATGTTTGTCACCATTGGGCCACTTCCCCTCCAGTCAGGTTTCATCCAAACACTCCTCCACGTCTCTCTGACTTACCAGCTTTGATAAATATTTCTTCTAAGACTGATGTTTCTTCAGAGCTACTTACCGCTGATGTAGAAATGTTCAGAGATGAGATAATATTTTTTCAATCTTAGCTCAGATTTATTAACGGAAACATAAAAAAAATACCCCGAACAAGTCACATTTGAAACGGCAGCAGTTGTTCACACTCTAAATATGTGGGAAGATATTTTCTGCGGTGAGCAAACGCCTGTGGTGTTTATGAATTCTGATTCTCAGTTTGGCTTGAAGACTGGATGATGATGACCGTGGCGTGTATTCCAGGCCCGTTAAAGGGAAGTGAATAACTGTTGTGAATGAATTATATGGCTCTAGTCAGACTCAAACAACTTTTCAGCCCTGCTCTGTATATTTATTGAGACACATGAAAGGCTGCAGTGATTAATCAAGTTGGATTTCATATTCCACGCTGTACCACACGATTGTTGAGGTTTCTGAACCCCCATTGCGCCATGTGAGGTTTTACTATTGGCCAACGCGAAGCTGCGAGCACATAATCTCAAAAACAGCCGGTCAGCGAATAACAAGCAAGCGCGGCTCTAAATACACGTCAAAACAAATTAGGAAGAAACATTAAAAATGAATATATTAGCATAATATTCCCTCGTCTTCCCTCTCCCATCATTTTTTTTTCCGCTTACCGTCACAGCTCCCATCTGCAGACATTTTGTCTCGGCCATTTTGTGTGCATCCTGGTCAACCATTCGGCGTAATTCATTTAGTGGACGAGTGACGGCTGTGCGGGCTGAGTTTCATTATGCGCCCAGGACAAGCCAGATGTGCAGAATCATCGACGCACCGCACTGTAACAAACATAATCAACCATTTCAAATCCACCAGTGAGCTAGAAAGAGCTTCTGAAAGGGGAGGTTCTGTTTGATATAAATCTAACGAAGTTGGGACAAAATTCGATGCTGATAAGACCAAAAAGTTAAAGTTAAAGTTCTGTAGATCATTTTTGTGGACCCTCACTGGCCACGTTGTTACATGCACCTTCCTGTATTTGCAGTTGTGGCACCAAAGAGAAGCCATGAGCTGAATAATAGCTGCCTTCTCTTAGACTCGTTTTATTTTTTCTAGCTACTCCCCAATCACCTACTGGTTGATGTTTAAATTCATATACTTCTAACTTCAACATGTTATAAATCATGCAGCCTGTTCGGGGTGAATTTTAGGAACGCTTGACTGTTAAACCTCGTGCCACATTTTTGAAATTTTTGTTTTAAATTTTGTTTTCATCCTTCTTCATGCTTCCCATCCACAAAAACACTAAATGGGAGCTCATGTGACATTTGAAGGAGCGGTTTCCATCATAACTTACTAGGTTTCACTTTCAGGTTCAGTTGCACGGCTACAAATCAAAAATAATTTGTTTTCCTCACCATGTTCAAAAGGAGCGGTCAAGCGTGGTTATGTTTCGTTGCACTTTAGGTTTTGAATTTGAATAAATATACTGTACAACACAAAAGCTCATGAGGTCGGGCTTTGCATCTTGGCCGCAGAAGATAACGCCAGTGCTGTTATTCTTCTCGACGAGTCAAACTGTTTATTGAAACACCAAAACAATAGATCAAACGGAAGTCTCCGCGCACCGAGCTCTGACATTTGCATCATATCGGCCCTCTAAGGGAAATGAGTTGTTTATTTGCTCAAAGCTGAACTCGGCCTTCGAACTGTTGGCAGCAATAGCTCATTGGCAGAAAGGGGGAGAAAAGGAGTCGATCAAAGATTGTGAGCTGCATGTGTGACTCTCAGAGGTGTAAACAAACAGGCACTGGATCGATGTGCCACTGTGTGAGTTGGCAAAGAAACACACATAATGAGGAGATTGTAACAAGAATGCGCATACAAATTTAATGACAGCTGTAATGAGAAAAGTAAAACTTCACCTGCTGCCATGATGAAAGCTGGCGCTTGCAGTCTAGTGTGAAGGAATCATCTGCGAGGCAGACTTGGCCACACAAAGCAAGAACTGTGTGGGGCGTGTGGTTTTCGCGCGCCAGCCAAACGTCTCCAGAGGACACTATAGATGCCCAAAAGCTGCTCTAATGAGCCAAGAAACTGTTGGTTATTGACCATTTTATTGCATGTCTCACTTGAAATTGCATGTATTAAAATCTGAGGAGGAATGGCCCATATACGGTAACTAATAGCGGTAAACGCAGCATTAGCTAAAAAGTATGGTACATTAGAGTCCAACACGGTTTGCACTGTTTCATTGGACTCATTATGATTTGCCAGAATTTAATCGTAATCAAAAAATGAGTTGGTTGCCTGTGCTGTTGGACTGACCACTTGTTTGGCATGCAGGTCACTGAACCGCTGTTAGCTTTGGCTTAATGATTAACAGCACAGCGCGCAGGCTTTATAGCATTTATAGCATCAACAGAATCAGCAGAGACGATGATAGAAGTGGCAGGAACTGTTCCATTACACGCTAACAAATTTGTCCACACTAACCTTCATAATTTGTTGCTGAACCTTTGGCTTCACTAATGCATCATTCAGCTCTTTCTTTTAACAGTTTTTTTCATTATTATTATTCTTCACTGGTATGTAAGCTGCTCATGAATCAGTCGTCTTAACCAGAGAAGGCAGAGCCCTGAAATATTGTCAGTGGCAGGTTATCTCCCAAAGCTCCACTTCTCTACATATGAGGTCAACGTATGAAAGCTAATGTCTGTGTCAGCCTCACGGTCTCCCAGTGCAGAGTTTGACCAGAGGGATGGTGGAGGGAGGAACACCTGGTTCGGCCCTCTATAACAAGCTGTCATAGAAGCTAATGAGCTGCCTGATTACCTTCCCCGGGGAGTATGTAAAACCTATGTACTCTGTAAAATAACCATTTCTATTTTTACCCCAGTGGACAAAAGCATGCTGATTATGAATCGGAGGGTAATTGTGCGTGGTGCAGGTCAGACATGCACAGGATATTCCAGAGTTTGAATTGGCGGCTTTTGACCTCTCGGCGTATGAAACGCAGCGCTCTTGATGAAAATACCCGGCGTCCCACGTTTCCTGTGCGCCACTGAAGACAGAAGATCTGTGGAAGACCAGTGATGTCTGCACTGGCAAGCAGCTCCTATACGGTTACTTGGTGGCGTAGAAGGCGGGGAAGGGGGAGGCGTACGTTGTTACCTGGGCCACCCTCCTGCACCACATCATCAGCAATCAACCTCAAGACTCTCAGCAGCCCGCCCACATTAGCGGTCTAATCTGAAGGTGATTAGTACTGACAAACTGAAGGAAACAGTAATATGTGGCATAAGCGAGGCTGTGTTTGTTTAGCCTCTGTACAGAACTCAGGGCAAACAAGCAAGTTTTGCCAAATGATGGGTGGCATGTACTGTAAACGGACTGTTTCCCGCTCGCTCTAGTCAGCTCCAGTGTGTTTGTGTGTGGTCATGGCTCCAGTGGATTGGCAGACTGGTTCTGTATACATTGCTGCATTCTTAGGGCTGCTGCTTTATCTTGGTGATGGATGAGGACAGATCCTGGAGTTGTTGGATTTGATGGGTCAGTTATCCCCTAAACTCTCTCACAGTAGACGTTTCTGATGAGCTGCTGTCCGAGCCGCCCTGACTGGGCTGTGTTGAATAGGTAAACAGGGAAGGGAGTGTCCAGACACAAAGGTGTGAGCAGAACGAGGAGACCTGGCCAGATCTATTTCACTATGTCATCATGTGAAAGAGCTCCAATGGGTGTCCCCACTCTACTCACCCGCTCCCCCCCTCCAACTCGGTCCTTCTCGCCTTTCAGCTATCCTCAATGGGCCCTGGGAATTTCTCACCACGATCTGGTTAGCCCCATCACAAAGAACTCCGTGGCCAGGTTGAAAGCACAAATCCACACACATGCGCAGCAACGCACAAAGGACTCCGGCATTCATCGCGGGGATGTATGAAAGGGAAACTGGAAATGACAAGTCGTCTCAAGTGGAATGATTCTGAGCAATTTGCATGATCTGGTCTCCAGTTGCCGACACCGAAACGCTGAGATTGTTTCCCGATGATGTTTGCCGTACGCACAAACATTCATTCCTGTTGTGTGCAGCAGAAATCAAACCGTTGTGTTTTTTTATTTAGCGTCAATTACAACACATTGCCTCATATCAGTTACAGCGCGCTCCCAGAGAACAGTTTGGGTTTTGCAGACCAGAATCTAAACCTTCCCACTCGGCTGTTTGTTTCCATCCTACAGTCAAAGCTTTCATGGCGCCGACAGTTGGAAATGACGCCCAGCTTTATGTCATTAAGCTGCCTCGCACATTTCTTCCACATTAACAAGATTCTCTCGTCTCTCTTTTCCTTTAAATGACACAGCCGGGTCACTAATGTCTGTCTGTTTGTTTCAAGTGAGCGGAGGAGAAGGGAGAGGGACGATGTTTGCATATTTGACAGCCAGCTTCCAGGATAAATGTCTTCCCAGGACCAAGGCCATGAGCAACACACATATATATACATCCAGTGCACTCTGAAGAGAAACTTAATGCGGCTTCCACCAGGGAGGCCAGACCGGTTTATGAATATTGATAGAGTCTGGCTGGCTTAGTTCTGGGTCAGCTGTAGGGCTGCATGTATTCAGTCTTCCCGAGTGTCTGAATGTGTTTAACACACCTCATTACAAAGACAGCGTGAAGCAGCAGTCACCCAGCACTAGTGGCTCTGCACTGCTGCCAACCAGACACTTAGCTCAAGTGTTGTTGGTGCCCACTGGCAGAGATTTGGCTGAACACACACACACACACACACAGGTAGAGTTTGGAATCCTCCTGTGTTGGCTCGTTCGAGGCATACATTATAAAGAGTCTTGGATCAGCCGCATTCCTCGCAGAAATATAAAGTGTCCACACATGGGCTTCCTTAACATCCTCCTGTTTTCTGAATCCCCCTCGCTCTGCTGTAATGAAGAGGGCTTGGAGCGAGCCTGTGATGTCACCCATCACTCTTTTGTCTTCACCCATATCCAATTTCTGTACGGCGCACACTTGGCTCTGCACATCAGAAAAACAATAGGAGGCATGCATACGAATGCATGCTCATGCTCTTTGTCTCCCACACACACTCAGACATGCAGGCGTGTAATTTGACATAGGGCTCCTGTCAGACATGCAGTGTGCTTATTACACACACTTCAGAGCTCCAGCCAAGTAATGGGATTTAAAGATAGCATTTTGTTACGCCTTCTCACTGACAAAGAAAGCATACAGTCCGTTCAAAGGATTCTTTTAGCTTTCCTGAAGCCATAATATTTATTCTATGCTCATATCTGACTCACGATTTCTGATTTACACTTTGCAGACCGTAACCTTGAGACTTCCATGAGATTGGGAATTTCCTTTTTTTAGCATCTGGTCACGGACCCAGCTCGCCTCCCCCTCCGTCATGTTGCTGTGCTCTCTCTGTTTCTAAACTGGTGGTGTTATTGATCTTGGCCTACTGTTTCAAACCCAATTCCGCCGTCGTTTGGTCAGACTCTGAGGTTTGCTCTGAGCCATGAATGGATCTCTGTGTTGTTCTCGTAGGTTTTGGACTGTTCCGTCAACCAGCTGGGTTTCGAGGCGACACCCTTGTCTGACTGCCTCAATCTGAGCTGCTTTTGATAAAACCTTCTTCTGATACTGTCAGGACTGTTGTTTCTGTGGCTCCCTGAACAGGCATGGACCATTTTGAGGCCAGAACACACACACACAGACACACACAGACACACACTGGTGCGGATACACACAGCGTACAGTTCATACCAAACAGTGTTCACATTATTCTGACAGCTGTTCAGAAAGATTTAGTCATTTCATGTTGACTAGAAACCTGACACATGGACATGCAGTCTATGTGCACTCTGTCAGCATGACCTTTGTGTCGATGCTTTTTGTGCCTCTGCTTTTGTCATTAATCAACTTTACAAGTTCCTACCAGAGCAGGTGACTAAATACATTACTGCATTTACCGCAGTCCCGCTAACGCACGTCCGTTTAGTATGGATGTGTTTTAGGGGCGGCTCACACCCTGAAAACCATTTGTCTCCTTCTTAAACTGTAAAAACCTCTTACCAAAAACAATATGAACTTTGGTCTCAGGGGCCCAAACATTCATTTCTCTTTAATTCCTTTATTATTAAGCCTCTCATCCATTATGTGCTCCTATATGAATAAGCAGCGTGTTATCCTGAGTGAGTGAGCTGTCAGAGTCATGTGCGCTTCATCCCCTCACCAGAAGTGTGTGTGTGTGTTTTAAAATTTAAAAAAAAGAAAAAGAAAGTGGGTTGCTGTGGCACCCGAGTGGAAACAAAACAGATGTCAGCTGGTGCAGGCAGCATGTGTGACAGCGGGGCCTCTGAGATATACGCTGGACGTGCGGCATGATGCTCCTCTGCTGTTCAGTGATATAGGTTAAATAAACTCTCCAGGACAAGAGTTGGCTTGCTGTGACATCACTCAACTGTTGGTGGAGATATTTCTGGCAGCCGAGCTGAAGTTTCAAGGTGGCCTTGTTGTTTTTTTTCCTCACTGGATTTGATTCTATCATGAAATAAAGCGCTGTGGTACGAGGGAGGGACCGCTCAAGGCCAAATTTAGAAGTGGGTCCACTGAAAAAGAGAGGGGAGAGATCATGGGAAGTGTAATGGGGTTTCTAATGTTCTCTCTTTGCCCCATTTCATCCAGATGTTTTCGGCAGCATGTTTGGTTTTTCTTGCCACCCGCATCTCATCTCCTGTCTTTCCACACACCTTACATATTAGCGCACATGCCTGTTATCAGGGAAGGGTGCCCATTGTGTGTCCAGATGAGTAATAGTCTGAGGGGGAGAATAGAAACGTGTCATGGTGAAAGAATGTAGGCTTCAGGCCTCTTCTCTAGCTGATAGTTCTTTCTTCTCCCAGCAACCTCCGAACACGGAGAATGTGCACACATGGCAAAGTGATACGCAGCAGCAGCGTTAGCCACCACACACGGCACGGTCCAGTACGATGTGGTTGGTCGTTTCATGTTAATCATACAGTATGTGCTCCCTTGTCTTGCAGCTGAGATATCAACATGGCTTGACCACCCCAGACCTGCAGCAGACACTACCCAACCTGAAGAACTTCCTCGAGCATGGCCTGATGGTGCGATGGTAAGAACGACAAAGACATCTGACCCCACAAATAAGAAGATTTTTCCGTATTCACTGAGGGTTTTTTGCTTTAATCAAACACCAGGATTAATCACCTGCCTGAGTGTAGTCACGCCTATTGGTCACAAGTAGGCGAGACCACACTTAAATCTGTGTACTCGCTGTGTAAACAAATCCTCAAAGTACGAGATAAAAAGCCAAGAAATCATCATTACTGCAGTATTCTAAAAAAATACTATTTCCTCAGTTTAGACAGTTTCCCATTTTGCTCTGATGCATGCCGGACGTTTAAAATTACTCATAATCTGTCTCCCCCTCTTCTCAGAGGAAACTGGCCCACCCAGGCAGTGGCAGTGCAGGTAGAGCGTCTACTGGAGGGGATTGGGTACCTCAGTTCAGAGAGACGGCTTCGGGTTAATCTGCTGTCTCAGTTAATGCAGTGAAAAAGTGGAATTCCATCCCCACGAACATTAAAGATTCGAGACGCTCTGCAGTGTTTAAAACCAGCCTCAAGGTCTGGCTGAAGTCACAAGAAGATTATCACTGCCAGCCGCTACCTTTTATTTATTGCTTTGACAGATTTTATTATCTCACACTCATATACTTTTAAGTTTTGTGTTGTTTTATTAAGTGTATTTATTGCTCTGTACTTGTTCTTTTTCTGTACCTGCCCAGGTACAACAGAAGCTAAATTAGCTGCTAGCTAGCTCTGGTGCAATTACTTTTTATTGTGCACTGTACCTGTAAAATACAGAAAAGAAAAGAAGATCGCTGATCAGAATTACTGGAATAATTTACTTGAATTGCTGGTTTTCACAAATTCATTATTCAATTACATTTATATTATATTTATTTGGACTCCTATGAGCATTGTCAAAAAAGAAGCTATTCTTTTATGAGATCAGTCACCCATCGCGCTACCAGACGATGTCAACACATCACAACTCCAGTACACTAAATCAGACAGAACTCTGGCGTAGAACCATCGTAGGATAAAAAGCTTTAACAAATTCGTCTTGTTTGCTGAAGCTTCCCTGACATGCTGGAGCTCTCAGAGGAAAAGAGTTCTCATGAAACCTTTTCTATGAAACATAAATTACTTCTCTTAAAGCATGAAAACTCAACATTCATCTGAAAGTCACACACTCGTACTTTGTTGTTAAGCAGTCAGAACCATTTTCTCAGACACTCATCATTTGTCACTTCTCATAACCGTCAGTGTCGGTAATTCTTGGCAGGTCGACAGGTGATCCGGCAACTCGTCTGTTTCCACAGGAGGAAAGCTGCATGTTCAGCTGTTATTTACTGAATCCAAACGAGGCACCGTAGTCTATCGTGAAGAAGCGAGTTAGC
>NW_007578225.1:367118-397609 GCF_000690725.1 Stegastes partitus
AGCAAGTAAAAGACATTAGGGCCAAAAAAATGTAAATCAAATCAATATTTGCTATGAGAACCCATAGTCCTTAAAATAGTACCAGTTCTTCTGCTGTACTTGCATGCTGGTTTTTTAATGGTACTTGACGGGTCAGATGTTCCAAGTATCCTGGAAAACTTGCCACAGTTCTTCTGTGGACTCAGTCTGTCTCAGTGTCTTCAAGTCAAACTGACTCCGTGATGTTGAGATCAGAGCTCTGTGGGGGTCAGACCATCTGGAGAAGGACTTCGGGTTCTTCTTGCGGCTGAAGATGGATCTTTGTGTCTCTGGCTGGATGTTTGGGCTCATTGTCCTGCTCTAGAATGAATTTAGAACCAGACAGACACTTCTCTGATGGTGTGTGTTTTATGTGATGTATAAGAAGGTGGTTAAACCTTTTGCATGGTACTGTATCTGTGTAGTCGAATGGTCAGCGTATGTTCAGCTCCTTCACAGTGCTAGAGTTTAGGGTTTAGAGTCTCCTTTAGGTTCTCAATCATTTCTACACACTTGAGTTTGAAAATAATTCTTAAAAATCATTCACTAGTACATCACAGACATCTTAATGAACTGCATGTCTTTGTGTTTTGGTGGCTGTTGATCAGACAAAAGAAGCTACATGAAGATCACATTGATTTCTGATAACCTGTGATGGCCATTCAAGATTCAAACAACTTTATTCATCCCCGTAGGGCAGCTCAGTTTACAGTCTACAAGACGGGTAACATAAAACAATCACAAACGTAGATGTTCAGACACTCAGTAAACATGTACGGACAAAAGCTGCCAACACACAGGTCGCCATGGGGAGAATAAATAATACATAGTACAATAAATAAATACAACGCCCGGCCGTTACTACCTGCTGCCAGCGTTAAGAAGCCTGATGGCAGAAGGAATGAAAGAGTTTGGGTATCTGTTTGTTTTCCTAGAGGGGCCGAGGTAGCGCCGTCCAGAGGGCGTGAAACAGAATTCGTGGTTTTGGACGAACGGCTCATCATCTGTCTGGCTTTCTGCACGATTCTGTTTCACTTCTTCAATATTCTCTAAATAGCAAATTGATTAATGGAGAATATAAACTACAGGTGACTAGATAGTAAAAGTAACGGTGCAGCACTTCAATATGCACTGACTCTCTTTAATATTGTTGAGATAGATTGTTAGTAAAGTCAAAGTACGACCTGTTGTGATGAAATAATATTAATGTTACACAGGGCAGCGTTGCTTTATATCAGATAGATGTATTCGGTAAAGGTTCAGTGCTCTACCTTTCCTTTTAATGATGTTCCACCTCAGCACATAATCAGTGTCCTGCGTTGTAAAAAAGCAGCGGTTGATGAGATTTGCAGTAGCCACTCGGTCTGGGTGAGGTGAGGTGGAACGCTTAGATCTCTGCCCCTCTCCTTCTGCAGTCTTCTGGCCTGTGAGTAACCCTTCTCTAAAACCAGGGAGTTGGTCTGCGTCAGACTTCAGCTCCACTGCCCTATAAAAGAGAAAGCTGTCTTTGATCTCCAGCCCTCTCCCAGGGTCAGCAAAGGGGAAAATGTGTATTACACACATTAATTGAATAATCTTTTGTTTTGAAAGGAAAGAAGCCATGAAAAGCCCGAGCTTTCAAATCAGCCCTCCTCGCCTCCCCCCCTCCGTACTTAATGGGAAGTGGAAGGGCCCGAAGATAGATGAGATGAAAGCACGGGACCGCTAACCCTTTAGCTATGTGTGTACATGGAAGTTTTTAAAGAAGGTGAGGTGGAAGTTTAACAGTTCTCTAGTGGCTCGCCACAGCCACACTCCTGCACGACAACGAGGCCACGGGGACGGGGACAAAAGCTGCTCTGTACCACTCAAGTCGTCAGCTGAGAGACAGAAGCTGCCTTTCTCATCATCCTGAGCACACGTTATACATTCAGTCGTTTGCGCTGTCAGAAGAGGCAGAGCTCGTCTTACCACACAGTGAGAGAAATGCATATTTTCTAAACTGATATCAGTCATTTCTCTACAATAAAGCCCTGAGAGAAGCACAAAGACTGGAGGCAGTCCAGAGGTATCATCCACCTCAAGCCAGATCATTAATAACCACAGACACCAACACTTTGGTGCTTGTACATGTTGAGCAAAAACTATTTTTTATCTACAAGCTACGCTGCAGCTTTTTAATATAGAACCGAACACACAGTCTGTTTATTCATTCAGTTCTCCGTAGTTTATCACACAGGTTTCAGTGTGTCTCTATACTGACAAGCCACATGCAGACAAGACGTGCTGTCCTGTACGTAGCTCTATAAAGATGCAATGGATAATAAGACCCCTCCAGGGAAATCTGATGGGATTTATATTGCTAACAAGTCCATATGGTGTTATCTATTATTTGCAAAATGGTATAAAAATAAAGATTCAGGAACATTAAACAAAAGGAACTACAACATTAAAAATGGTTATGTTTTTTAAAGGTAAAAATGTGGCTAGTTGGCAAAAATACATCCATATTTTAATATAGTTGCAGTGTTTGTTTACAGGATGTAATATAGCTAACATGGCCGACTCCTCGTCATCACAGCATGCGTGTTCCCTCTAAGCTGAAAACAACACAGAACCTCCAGTGAAGATGGCGGCTGTTTCACAATGTAAGGAGGACGGTATGCATTTTACACACAGCATTTTCTTCCCATATCAGTTCCAGTCCGGTTTGAAAAAGACTACATTTGGATCCAATGTCTAGCGCTGGGACCCAGCTTATGAAATATGGATGTATAAAAAGGTTTCATGACAGCTGCAGGTCATTTTCCTATAGACTATAAGATACAGGCTAATCTGCTTCCTCTGCCTCTCCGTCCCACCTCCGCCTCTCTTCCACGCATCCAAACAGGGACGATGTGGTGAATGATATGATGGAGGGAGCTCTTCCAGAACCGATTTGGACACGGTTCCCTCCTCCATATAGAACTAATTCAGCATACATCCAGTATGTAGGGAAGCTTTTCCAAAGTGCCAAGACCCACACCATGGGAGCATATGGGGTTCATCTTGGACATTTTATACAATTCGAATGGAAAAAAACTGAGGAAAAGCAGAGTGCGTGGAAGAATATAAAAGAGCACACTGCGAAGTGTGTGATTTCTGTACCGCGGGCTGCATAACGCTCCTCTGGCAAGCTGCTGATCATATCTTTATACAATTCCAAACAGCACTGTCTCAGAAACACATCATAACATGTCAGAACATATACAGTCCAGCCCTGGTGAAAAATGGGCAGTATAGGGTTTTTTTTTTGTTTTTTTTCTTTAAATCTTGCTGAAGGATAAGAAACAGCGGAAAAATGGTGAATCTATTACCGAGAGGCAGACAGAGACAGTACCAGAAACCGATTCTTAGCAAACTCCACAGTCTGCAGAGATCAAAGCAAACGCATTCAACATGCTCCCATTTGCCGCTCCACATCCGCTGAGGGCCTGGCAGAGGTTCACAGGGGCCTAATCCCACTCTGGTGCCTGGAAGCAGGGCTACGCACACGGGGGGGAGGCAAGGTGTGGCAGAGCGACTGGCCGGGCAGATACAGCGCTGGAGCTGGAAGATGTGAATCCCCCCCCACAAAAAAGAAAGCCCCCGTCGTGAGTGGAAAGGACTTGTGTTACATGATGTACACCGAGAGCTGTGATGTTTAGACAGCTGCAGTTTTGTCACAGAAAGAACTGGGAAAGTAAATCTAAAATTTATATCGCTAAAATAAGCATTTGCAAGGTACATTAAGCCTGACAGGTACCGTATGGATTTATGATATTTATAATAACGGTTGATGATTTGGGAGGAGAAATCACTAATGTTTCCTTTTCCCCCCTGTTCATGTGATATTCTGCAAAGGTACGCTCGCTCTCCCAGCGCCACTTTTTCATTTCTTTCGGGAATAATAATAATAATAATAATAGCGCTATCCCCGTTCCATTTTTCTCCCTCTATCATGAAAATCATTATTTTAACCAACCGTGTTTATGCTTCGTTTTTTCCGAGGAACCTATAACGCGATACTTTGTTTTTAAATGAAACCTATAAATCCTCCGCGTGTCGAGTTAACCAAACCCAAACCATCCTGTGTGTCCGTTTTAAGCACTTTTAGTCGATTGCTTATTAATGATAGCACAGGAATATGGAGTTTCATGTGCGGTTGTGTGCTGCCCCCCTTTTTTTATTTCTTTCTATCAAGATACAAAACAAAACATGTAGATTTAAAGGATTATTGTTGTGAGCCTTACTTCTACTTTTACATATACTTCATGTCCGTTTTGTGTATGGATTTCAAAACAACAGTACTAACTCTGTAACAGATGCACCATGACAGATAATGTGCTGTTGTGCAGTGTGAGAGTGTTGTCAGCTTGTTGATCGGGTTGCACACGCTGCGCTGTGGTCGTCCGCCGCCTTCAAAGGCCTGACAGTCAACAAGACTCGCCTTATGAAGCATAAAGAAAACTCAGCTTCCACCATAGTGCATATCAAATTTTTAGTAGTGTTTACTCTAGTAGTTTCAGAGGGATTTCCCTGAACCACATCAAACGACTAAATCTTATCTGCCCGTTGCTTGTTTTGGCTCCGAGCAGTTGCTCTCCAGCAGGATTTGGATACGAACAGGGGAATGTTGTGAAGCCTGTCGGGGGATTGGACAGTGGAAAGGCTTGGCTTACCGAATTCCTGAGTCGGCTTGAAATATGCCAGGTTTGACATCAGCAGTGGAAAGGAAGGGAGCCGGCAGAAAGCTTTGGAGGAGTGGAGGCTATTTCTGGCTCGGCATGTCAAGTTTTCAGCTTGATGATTTCGGCAGAGCCCTCTGAGTAGCGTTTATAGTGAGCAGGCAGGTTGTTGTCGGGGTAATGCTGCAGAAGGACTCTGCCCCCATGAAGCCTGCAGACCTCCAGTAGGTGGGTAGTTTGGGCTGCCGGTGGATGGAATCTATCACTATAGAGCTGCATCTCACAAGCTGCTGTCATGTACTTACTTGTCATGAACGCCAACTTTTATTGGATCCAACGTTTAAAAAATGGTGATTATTTATATCTGTGTGAGATCATTCCTTTGTCCTTTTTTTTTTTTTTTCCTCAATTTTTTTTCAAATCCATACGTTTATTTACTTGACTTTTTAACTTTTTTTCCAAATCTTTATGTTTATTTACTTGACTTTTTAATTTTTTTTTACTCCAACATTTTTTATTGTCACATTAAAGGTGCAAGGTGGCTCGGTGGTTAGCACCGTTGCCGCGCAGCTGGAAGGTCGCCGGTTCGCGTCCCGGTGACGACACCCGGGATCTTTCTGCGTGGAGTCTCCATGTTCTCCCCGTGCAGCGTGGGTTCTCTCCGGGTTCTCAGGCTTCCTCCCACACAGTCCAAAAACATGCTGAGGTTAATTGGTGATTCTAAATTGTCTGTAGGTGTGAATGTGAGTGTGCTTGGTTGTCTGTCTCTAAGTGTAGCCCTGTGATAGACTGGTTACCTGTCCAGGTGAACCTGCCTTCACCCTGAGTCAGCTGGGATAGACTCCAGCCCCCCATGACCCTAGTGAGGATTAAGGTGTAGAGATGATGGATGGATGGATATATTTAAAGTAAACCTTTAAAAACAAGTTATTAAAATAGGTCAGTAGAAATCGATCACCTGAGATGAAGCATTATATTGGGATGCCTTTTCTTTTGTGTGTATGCTCAGCTGTCCTGGCTGAAACTCCTACCATTGCACCGCTACATCTTGTTCTCATCGTAGCCGAGGTGCTGTTTCCAAACTATCGATCACATGAGATCAGTACAAAGCCCTGTGATTTGCTGCAGTCTTCCTCAACAGGCCAGATTTTGTAAAGTTGTAGGTGGGAAGAGGTGCCGAAGTGTAGTTTCCTCCCAAACCACTTGAATTACAGGATGCTGAAAGGTTAGTATGAATGAATAGATTTTTGCCCAATAATGCCAAAAACAAAGTCTGCCTTTGCTTTAAAAACCATGAACGTCAACCTGATGTTGGTGCTCGGTACCGAAGTCATCCGGATTTCTGGCTTTATGAACCAACAGTCTGCAGATCAGCATCATCATCACCTGAGTTTTATTCCACCTCTTTTCAAACATCAGTTGAGGGACTCGTACACGTGATTTATACAGTGGGAAGGAAAAGAAACAGACTGTACGTTTATTAGGAACCTGAAACGTCTCAAGCAGTAAACAAAGACTGTCCAGACGCACACATATCTCATGCTGTGTCGTGTTTGGACTTCTAATTAAATGACAACACTGTACGGCTTCCAGCTTTTCTAAAACTGCTTCAGGAAGTTGAGTCTTCCCAGCTCGCTCAATCGGCACGTATGCCCGCCGCGGCTGTACATGTGCTGCCTAATTGGCTGCACTAAAAAACATGTCATCGGTGTAACAGTTAAAATGCTTCAAGAAAAAAAATGTTATGACTACCCCGAGGTTTGCTTGGCTGGTGTCCTCACCAACACGCCCAGTCTCCTCCGTTACTCATACGCTGCCGCGCAATTTGACACAAATAATGGAAGAAATGCGAGCGTAGCCTTGAAACAGAGTGGAACAAAATAACACGGTCCAAATGCAGAATTCCTCATTACAGAAGACTTGTGTGATGACCATGTGATTTTACGCCAAAGTCAATAATGCGTTTGTTCGTGGCGTCGATGGCCGACTGAAATCAGAGGAGCTGGATCATATGAGGGAGAGCTGGAGGACAGGAAGAAAATGGCTGATAATTAAAATCAAAGGCATCTAATCAGCCACTGCTGTAGAGACATCACTCAGTCAAGCTATAAAACATCACGTATTAGTTATAGATGTCATCATTTATTGTTATAAACGACGTATGGACAACTGCAGCTATTCATGGAGGACCAGACGTCTCCGGTTTCCAAATCTGTATAACGTTTCAAAGAGTCTGCACAAAATTTTCCACTTGCTTAAATGATAATTGATTTCTCATGACATCCGTCCTTATTCCTCTGCCCCTGGTCAGGTTCTGGATTTTAGGGAGTGGCTTCCAAAGAGCCCGCGATGGTTTCATTCGCATTTTGAGATGGCAAATCATTCAATTTCTCTCTCTTCATTCGTTTTCATTTATCTTCCCAGAAATTAGGTGGTAAAGAGCACATCGGTTCCATTTTGCCAGGATCTGCTTTAGCATGAGCTCGTTAGAGGGGGGCAGTAGCGTTAAACGATGTGTTTTGGTGGACGTGCCCTGCCAAGTGAAGCTCAGTCCAACTCCCGTTCAGCCCACTTAAGAGGAGCGCTCCCAGGTCATTACCCTCTGCCTTTATTTTCTTAACCCTGACCTCGGTTGACCAGCCAGCATTTACGTCTGCGTGCTTCCAGTTAGCTTCAGCGTCGGCCGCGAGGTGCGTATTTACACGTTGTTACCATAAGCAGCTACATATTGGGCCTTCAGACGCTGGATGGTTCTCATTTACTGTATCACAGGCGCTTTGAAGTTTGACAAGTTTCTCTGGCAACTAGACAGGCAGCTCCACTCTCCTCAGCACAGCGTCCTGCCCGTGAACTCTGTCGGGACCACCTCGGCAGGATGCCTTCAAGGGTCAGTCTCAGGGTCCTTTTTACAAGCTGTCATGTGTGTGGTGGTGAAGGTGTCCATCACACTGTTGGCTAATAAACGCACGGTGCTCTCATCTCTGCCGTCTCAGTGCCACTGTTGTCTTTAGTAGGTGACGGGGGAACATTTGTAAAGGACATCTGTTATGGCTGCATGTCCGACTGGACAAGCAGAGATTTGTCCTCCAGCCTTTAACCAACATGTGAATCTGTGGAGAGCACAGGGAGGCCCTGCTTCACCTCTGACCCCGGCTGCACAGCGCCTCCTCTCCTGAGATAGCAGAACGGTCCCGTTAAGCACACTGCTAAGTAGTCCAGTGAATTATACACGGCCTTGGCCATCGGAAGAGGCGGTGAGGCCCCCATTTAAGTAGATTTATAGCTCCAGGACAGGGGTGGGGTGGGGCGTCCCAGATCCCAAGTCTGTTATCTGTTACGGAAGAAAATGTCTGACATACTTTGGTGGACGCCTGCTGCGCTCCTTCAGTCCACAGAACGTGAGTGCAGTCTCACAGGCTGCACAAATGTTTTCTGAATGTTGTGAGGTGGAGTGATTTACAGAGAGCTGCAGCTCCATCGGGGGGTGGAGCAGGGTGCTTTGGGTGGAGGGGTGCTGATGAACTCAATGGAGAGCTAGACCTAGAGAGAATGCGGTTTGCCCCTTTCGGACCTCCTGCTCTCCTCTGATAGCTGATAGCTTACTGTGATGAACAGTGCAGTTCTTACCTTAGACTTGATATTATAATATAATGTCCTTGCTCATCAGATATCCTTCTCTTTGCTTCTCACAGTGACCGCCACCATGTCTCCAGCTCCATCCCAGTGCCCTCCAAGTCCCAGCTCGGCGTGTCTGCTGCCTCAGAGATCGGCTACCCCTGTCACACCAGCTCCCCCGACCGAGGCCTGAGGAAGAGGGCGAGCTCAGAGGCCGAGGCCGAGCTGAAGTACAAGCCAACCCCTCCGCCCAGCTACAACACAGCCGTGGCTGAAGGACAAGCCCAGGTTGGCCTGGCAACACCCTCACCTTCACCCAAACACCTGTCCTCCTCACTGGACAGGATGGTCTCGCTGGACCGCACCACGACTAAAGAGGCCAGCGAGGAGGGAGAGCAGAAGGAAGAGCAGGAGGAGGGTGGGGACACAGTGGTGGAGGCGGAGAGACACGAAACCGTTGACAGGGAGACTGAAGGAGACAAAGAAGAAGAGCCTGAGGAGCAGCCGCCCTGCAGCACAGTGGCACCCAACTCTTCTGCAGTGCAGGACGCTGGTGAGGAAACGGTGCCCGTTATCCAGCACACGGGTGCCATGAACGGCTCTTTGGTACCAGGACAGGCACCCGTCAGCCTGGTCCCAGAGCTGCGCTGCTCTGTGGAGCAAGCTGAGGAGATCATGGGCACAGAGGCCACGGGCTTAGGCCTGGGCTTGGGCATAGGGTTGGGGTTGGGGCTGGCAGATGAGGCCCAGCTGGAAGACTACCACTGCATCCCTGTGGACCACGCAGTAGCTGTTGACTGTGACGAGCAGGTGCTGGGCGAGCTGGACGTGGCCGGCTTCGAGGAGTTCTCCAGGCGCATCTATGCACTAAACGAGAACATGTCCAGCTTCCGCCGGCCACGCAAGAACTCTGAAAAGTGAGGCAGAGGACCGGAGGCGAGCGGGAGGCATGAAGAATCTTGCACAGGGGATTTGGACAAATACAAGGCAGGGACATGAACTAAGAGGACGAAGGTGTCGTCCTCATTCCTTAATCGCAGCATCAGAAATTATAGGAGCTATTCTGGAATAACAACCAATTTGCACTTATCGTAAACATTTCCATGGTAATCTTTTAGACGGCAGTTAATAGTGCAAATACTGGGACAGTACGCCTGACTTTTATTTTTGATGCCTGCGTCCATATATTTCTAACAAATACCACACAATAGTTCAGGCATTTTATATTCACAGAAGGATTCGGCCTCAGTAATAATCACCCTCCATGAGTCGCTGTGCATCGTAGCCTCATGTTCCATCACAGGGACCGTTGATGTAAAAATGATGCACACTTTGTTTTCAGACCCTTTCTGCAATAACAGCTCTTGACCTCTGTCGTTTCTAAACAGACTCACTTCAACAACCAGAGTGCAGCCTCAGCACATCAAGTGTCCCTGCAGCAGAGTGTTTGGATGTTTTAAAGCCTGCTGTCCCAGTACGTCCACCTTTGACTGTAGAAGCAAACGTTTAAGACGCTTCCCAGGCCTTCGTTCATTCAGGGTGCATGACGAGTGGGCGTGTGCAGGAGGGAGCACTCGGGCATGCGTGTGTGTGCGCTTCACGTCAACATGCAACCACAGTTAGGGCAATCCCACCAATGACCTTGAAACACGGCAGGATTTTTGCTATCACAAAGGGAGGTGGGGGCTGGAACCAGTAGCCCAGTCAGAGACTCCCTAACTGTGAGGCGCTGCAGCTCCTCGACCCGCCCAGTTTCTCCTTCAGGTCTGAAGACGAGGATCACCAGAGCGGCCGGTTGGAGCTCACGGCACACCACAGGGATACGGTGCAATTGTTTTTCTCTCCATCTCCGTGTCCTCTTGTTTGTTTTTTTTTTCTGCTTTTATTTTTCAGTTTTAATGTACCCCATACATACTAACTTCACTGTTAATGTTACGTCCACTGATTCTTACCCTTCAGTAGACCAAAAATCGAATTCAGCGTCTGTGTTCTGTTGGAATGTCTCACTCAGGCTCTCCTCTAACGGCTAATAGCAAGTGTCTCAGCCCGCCATCTGTGGTTTAGTCCTGTGTCTCCCTGCTCTGAATGCTTTCTTGCACTGGTATTCAATTATTGCATTATTTATGTCTCTCAACAACTGTGTGTGCTTTGTTTCAAAGGAAATCCATGTTTAGTTTTATTTCCCAATTACACGGGATGTTGCTCATTAATGTTGTCAAGCGTTGGACTGACATCGTAACCGCTGTCTGGGTTCCAACTCGGACAGCTGCTTTGCATCACCTGCCATGACGACGACGGACCCTCCACTTTGTGTTTCAGATCCAGTACTGTGGTCGCTGACTGTTGGGAAGTGTTGTATTTAAAACTAGAAGATAACCCACGTTAGATCATTTCCATAAACTGCTCCACAGTTCAGTAAGTGACCGTGTACATATACTTTTGTATGGAGATTTCTTTTGGTTATTAAAGACTTGCAGTCCAATGGCATGGGTGTATGTACCCCCTTTAAAACAGGTGTCTGCCTGCATTTGTGTTGGTGTGTCTGTGGAACATGGAGGATCAGAGATGTACGACAATGAACAGTATTTCCTGTCGACGGTGCTTCTAGTGAAGCTGTGTTTAGACTCAGCAGTGTTTTAGTTAAAGAGTCCATATTGTGCATCTTGGCTTTTCCCTCTTATCTTTGGTGTCTCCTTTTGTGCTGTACAGCTGCTTTTTTGTGCGTGGAAAAGTCTGCAAACTTACAGAACCCAAAGTCCACTGCTCCTTACCTGCCTGAAACACCTTGTTTGAACTCTCGGCTTTTCTTCTGTAACAGTCACACATTTACATGATGCCTGTAAGAAGATAGAAGCTAAAGCAGCGTTTCAGATTGCGGGGAGAAGTGGTGCTGCAGCAATGCACACTGTCAGAAATGTTTTTTTAAGCATTAAAGCATGTAAACATATTCCAACAGACCCCAAAATACAATTTTAAACCTGTAAGTCTGCATAATATGGGCTCTGTGAATGCTAAGTCTTCATGCTAACATGCTAATGCTGACACGTTATAATGTTTTCATGTTGCACACTAACTGTCAGTACAGCTGAGGTTCCTGGCAACTAATTAGTCATAAACCTAAAAACTAATTTTGTGACAGTTTTAGGTGAAAAGTCTCAGACTGACCACATCTGGCTTCAAGAATGAGAGTGCACCAACATTCATCGTAGTCCAGACGATGCCTTTTCATTCTGGCACTGATGGACGAGTCAGAAGATCACTAACGTCACTAGAATGCTTGTTGGTTTTTTTTGTTTGTTTTTTTTGAGGAAAATTATCTGCACAAAAATTTATGGCATCCATTTACTGTCGGATATTTAAAACTCCATCAACGTGGCAAACATGCTAATAAATCATTAGCGAGACGTGGGCAGCACAAAGGAGGCTCAGTGTGCTCAGAGAAGGATGAAGAGAGAGTGATCATGATCTTTTATTAGATTTAGTGGAGACGCCTCTTTCAATATGTTTCATTTCTTTGCCAGATCTTCCAAAAAGCATAGATCCACTGCAGATAGAGCGGTAATGACCAGAGGGCACCTTACTGGGTCATGCTGGCATGAAGTAAAGTGCACTGATGGTAGCAAGACTGTCTTGATTGTTTATCTCTAGAAAAATTGACTTAGGGGCAGAGTTTTATGTGTGGATTGTTTCCTGCGCCTGTGTTCCTCAATGTGGTGGAGGAGTAGCTGCTGGTGTTGCTGAGCATCATTTTCAGTCGGTTAAATCAGTTGTTTGATTATATGTTGCCAATTTACAAACGTGTTTACTAATGAAACAATGAGGCTTTTACACAGCCGACATGGTGACTGGACACAGCAGGTAAAACACAAGGGAAACAAACATTAAGGGCAGGGTGGAAGGTAGAAGGTCGCCGGTTCGTATCCCGGTGAGGACACCCGGGATCTTTCTGCGTGGAGTCTCCATGTTCTCCCCGTGCAGCGTGGGTTCTCTCCGGGTTCTCCGGCTTCCTCCCACAGTCCACAAACATGTTGAGGTTAATTGGTGATTGTAAATTGTCTGTAGGTGTGAATGTGAGTGTGCTTGGTTGTCTGTCTCTAAGTGTAGCCCTGTGATAGACTGGTTACCTGTCCAGGTGAACCTGCCTTCACCCTGAGTCAGCTGGGATAGACTCCAGCCCCCCATGACCCTAGTGAGGATTAAGCGGTGTGTAGATGATGGATAGTTCCACCAGAGCTGCTTCTGCTGCGTCACCGTGCTCCTGTGAGCTGATCTGTCCGGTGCTTCATCAGTCATTTAAAGACAGCAGAACAAATTCAAGTGCTTCAGATCTCATAAATATAAACACATTCATCTATCAGGTCTGGTTTGGTGAAACTTGTTCTTCTGTCAGGAAAGCATCCTCCCTTATTACTGTGTGGAATAAACTGGACGAGTTGTGAAACATCCTGACTTCAGAAACAGTGCAGCGCGATGAGTCTTACCCCTTGCTTAATTTTGTAGCAGCATCTAGCTGTTGGTTTTTTATTTTTTGTGCATTTTGTTTTTGTTTTATTCATTTGATGAGATCTAAATGGTCCTTATAGGGCGAGTGGTCAATTTCAGATCCGACAGCTTTTTTCTCTGTTGTCCAAATGAAGTTACTCGTCCACACGGTGTGACCTTCCACATGTGGTTGTGAGAAACCCGGCGGTGCCGCCGTTACTTGAAGTGAGCCTTTTTCTAATGAAATAAGCCCTTTCTGCTCTCCTAAACCTAATTATGCCCTTAACTGAGTACAATGCAACCTTTCTGGTGGTCTTACCGCATCACTTTGTTGTCGAGGCTGCAGGTAATGCATCAATTTGTTCAGATTAAGCACCGGAAAACAGTTACTTACAGCGTTTGAAGCCTTCAGAGTGCTTGCAATTCACATCTCCCCTTAGATGTTCCAGGCAGATTACCGTTGGCTACTTGGAGCCCATTACTCATGGAAATAAACCTTTCTCTCTCACAATGTGCTGCTGGACTGTTCGTAGTTGTTCCCATTAGGAATTTCAGTAATGTACAGTGTTGCTGAATCTGTCCGTTCTGTTTCCAGAACCACATAAAGCAGTTTCCTGCTCCTCGATCCTATAAGCTCCTCGTGTCACTCTGCAGACTGTCTGCTCGCTCTGCTAAGCCCCCACAGGTGTCTGAGGGCCTCAGCGCTCAGCCTTCAGGGAATGACACTTCATCCAGCAAGAAATGGGACATTTGTGCCATCGCCGGAGGCAGAGCTGCTGTGTTCTTACAGCATGTGAGTGCATGTGCCCGTGCACAGGTGCATGGCTTTAAATCTGTGAGAGTTTGCAGGTTATTATTGTAGTTTAAAGTTTATGTGATTGAGACCCGAGGCACTGAGAGTGAGAGTAAGCAGGCCTTATTTCCTTACTGTCAAAACCATCTTCATATTCTTGAGCCGAGTGCTCATTTAAAAAAGTTCAGCACTGTATAGTCTGCTGTGCTGTTCATCATCACAGGCACCTCACAAAATACACAGCGGCCAAAGCAGCAGTGCTGGCAGCCTGAGCCCAGGCCTCTGGGCTTTACACCACAGTGTGTGTGTGTGTGTGTGTGTGTGTGTGTGCACGTGTGTGCACGTGTGTGACAGTAATGAATGGAGCCGTACTCTCTGTCTTTGCTGCTACAGCAGTATCCTCATTAACTTGGATTATTGATTTAAACAGTCACCGCTCAAATTGTCCAATCCATCAAATCCTCATGCTGTGATCGAGGAGAATCCCTCTCTGCAAATTTAAGTAGGATAAACAGAGAGCACAGGGAGGAGAATAGCTGCAGTCCATCAACACCTCATTTATACAGCAGCCGTATCGTCTGACACACAGTCAGTCCCGGGTCAAAGTCATTCACTGTACCCCTGTCATTCTTAGATGTCACTGATACTCTATATCCTTGTCACTACCTGGCTTCCATCACGCAGTAGATCCCTCGTCATTATTACTGCGGTGTCACTCATGCGTTGTAATCCTGCCTGTGCTGCATGTCAGACAGAACGCCACCCTGTGCATTTGTTTTTAGCACAAAGTCAGGTGACCAGCTGGATGACTCCTGTCCATAGATGTAGACGATACACATGACCCATCAACACACCCACCAGGCTGATACAGGGGTGAGATCAAAAGGTTGCCTGACCGCCTTTATGAAAAGTGAAGCCACAGCTGATTCATATTTGGCTGTGATCCACTGCTCCCAGTGCTCCCAGTGCTCCCAGTGCTCCCAGTGCTCCTGCCACACATGGAAGTCCCAATCTACAAGCGCATCCAGCACCACCTGCAGTACAGCATCTCCTCCACTGGGTCAGATGGTGACCCTTCAACTTGAATTTCATTTTGAGGAGGAGAAGAAAGGCCCAGTGAGCCAAATCTGGTGAACAGGACAGCTGGAGAGCAACAATTGTTATTGCATGATCAGTGCGTTGTGATTGGATCACAGTTTTCGTTCAGTTCCCACCCTGAGACACTTCAGGACTTCTGGACTTCAGAACCTCTGAACTCTGCATTGACGGTCTGACCCAGAGGGACTGATTCCCAGCACGCAGCAGTGTGAATGCTGAGCTGTAGTTCTTATATATATCTAGCTGAGTTCTGGCCGAGCTCGTGGAAATTTGACCAGGTCACCCTCAGGTGCACCTCCAGGTTTAACCTGCTTTCTTTGTTTCATGTGTATCAAGGTCCTTGTTCACATTTATTACTATTAAATAGGTGTTCTTCATAGAGGTGTTAACGTTAAACCGATCACCTGTGCACTTTGTTAACGAGGCAGAAGTGGCTAAATTCCCAATAAACCTTTTATTTTCTAGTCATTGTTAAAATCTGGGGCTGCAAGGTGGTGAGGTGGTTAGCACCGTTGCCTCGCAGCTAGAAGGTCATCGGTTCGCTTCCCGGTGAGGAGTCTCCATGTTCTCCCCGTGCAGCGTGGGTTCTCTCCGGGTTCTCCGGCTTCCTCCCACAGTCCAGAAACATGTTGAGGTTAATTGGTGATTGTAAATTGTCCGTAGGTGTGAATGTGAGTGTGCTTGGTTGTCTGTCTCTAAGTGTAGCCCTGTGATAGACTGGTTACCTGTCCAGGTGAACCTGCCTTCACCCTGAGTCAGCTGGGATAGACTCCAGCCCCCCATAGTGAGGATTAAGGTGTAGAGATGATGGATGGATGTTAAAATCTATTAACTAAAAATGACCCATACTAATCAGCATTCCCTGAAGTTAAACACCATACATTTTTCAGCTGTTTTAAAAAGTTCTTGTAATGATCTAAATCTGAGCGACAAACAGCATATTTCTAGAACTATTCTTTTAACTTTGAGTATAGTTTTGGACCCTGTGTTGGACACCGAACACGCTGCGTCCCAATGCCCCACATTTCAGTCTCATCACGTGGGACCAGAGCGGCGCTGGAGTCAGGTATCAGCCTTGGCGAGCCTTCAGCTCTGTGGGTTTAGCGTCTGCACAAAGACACAAAGTACTTTCTTGTTCATTAGCGAGTTGAGACCCCATACAGCGACTGTAACTCTTTATAGCTGGATTACCGTCACAATACAGGGATTGGGGGACTGTGTTACAAGCGTGGAGGGACGCGCAGCAGCTCTGGTGTCCTCTCCGAGAGCTCAGACCAGTCCCGGGTGGATCCGCTCACCTTGACCCGTCCCGGCTCTGGACTCGGCCGGTCAGCGCCGCGACCTGGCTCAGCTGTTTAAGCCATCTCAGAAACAAGACAGTCTGCCTGGATGACATCCCGGTCACCTCTCCAGTCTTAGCAGCAATAAAACCTCGCTCCTCGCTATCACTGACGGTGTTTTTAGAGCGTGATCCTTTTTCCCAGCCTTTCAGCAAACTCAGACTTTTATAGGGCTGACTTATTCCCTCCACATGCTCCAGTTCCACAGCTTAATAAAAATACAGTGGTGTCCAGCTGATTTCACTGCAGTAATATCAATATTGGGATTGGAGTGCTGCGAGCGCAAAAAACAAAAAGCGTAAGAAATAATCTCATAATGATGGTTTTATGATGGAGCTTGTGAAATTAAAACCAATTGCTGAGGACTGATGTCATCGAGCTCATACGAGGATTTCATGGTGAACTCGAACACATTATGGTTTTCTATAATTACCTTCACAACGTTTGAATGACGTAATTGACACCTGACATGGAGACGTAGAGGGGAATACTCCCCAAACACACAATGGACTCCAGCAGCAGTGCCCCTACAGCAAACAATGGGACACAATAAGAAAAGGCATATCGCAGCACAGAGGGTCGGATTAGATTTATGCCGGGTGATCGCTTTGCTTTTGTACAGTAGCCATTGTGCTGTATGTGGTGTACATGTTTTGAAGTAGGTTTGCTTTCATGGATAACATCATGTTTTCTCCTCTCTTGTTTCTGGGAGTGAATCCCTCGCTGTGTGCCTCTGAGGTACGATTCCTGGTCCTCATCCCGTGACTGCAGCACTGGCTGAGCATCAGTTCTCCAAAACAACAATGGTGTCCCGCTGAGCTGCTAGCAAGGATTAACTCCCACTACAGAGAGAAGGGGCAAAAAGAAATACCACTGATGTCTGCTTGTTGTTTGCACCATTATTGGGAGATTGTTTCCGTATGATTTTGCTCCCACGGCTGTACATCATTTAAATTGTTTTTAAAGTTACATCCAGGTGGCCGAGAAATGAGAATTGTGCTTTTCCCACGTAATTGTTTTGATAAATGATACTCCATGTTAAACACCCTGTTTGAAAAAAAAGTGAATTGGGAGCGTCTCCACCGTTCCTCCTACCTCTTAACGTCAAGCTGTACTTATAGCCTGGTTGTTTTCTATCTCGTCAGCTGGTTGGCACCGAGCAGCGTCACAATCACTGACTTGTTGGACTGAAATACAGGTTTCGTGCTAGTTGAGGTCCGCTGCTCTCCTCCCTCCCCTCTGTTGCAGTGATCTCAGCTGTGAGCATCGACCAGACGCCTTCGTCCTCCCCGACAGCGTTGTCTTGTCCTGCCTACCCTCTCTGGAGCCGGAGCTGGATTGGTGCAGGCCAGACCACAGCCTCCAATCAAGATGAGCATTCGACTTTAAAAGCCTCATTCGCCATTTGAAGTTGAGCTGGACAAGTTGAAAGTGATATTTAAAGGGTGAAAAGATGATTGGATGATGGAACATATATCTGTGTCATTCTGTGACAACTACATGCTGCTATTGTCTGTCTGTCAGCTGGAGGTTCCACCACATTGGCTCACGCTGGAGGCCTTTTGTGACCCATCTGCATGAAATCAGTTGCATCGCGCCTCGGGCTGTTATGGGTAAACTAAAGCGCTATGTTGCTACCACATGACGCAAATAACGGGACAGGATTGGCTGGCAGGGACACAGTGCTGCACACAAGTGATTTCCGCGACTTCTTTCTGGTGGTACCGCTCATGCACGCTGATGGTATTTGACAGCATAATATTATTACGTAATATTATATGTTACCTACATGTAGAAAACAACTAAATGGACCGATCTAAGTACCCCAAATCAATATTTTATCACGTGTTGGCGTAACTCGGCCTGTATCTGGGATGTAGCTCACATGGGTCACATTTATGCATTCAGCGTTTGTGCCCGTGAACTTTAAAAGACATCCTGCGTCTCCTCATACTACCGCTGTGGGTATCGGGGCGTGTTCCACACATGCACACCAGAAGATGTGATAGTGACCAGAGAACAAGAAGGGGAGCAGCTTTCTTTATTCTGTTCAGCTGGACAACAAAACAAGAACAAATGTAGAAGGATGTGGAGTACAACATAAACATCATGAAATACTTACAGAGCATGAAACAAGCATCCAGTTTACTTTGCTGCCACATGCGCAGTCGGCGCAGATGTTGCTTAGACGCTCCACACGGTCTCAAATTTTGAACGTTTACAGTACATTATGGCTGGCCCACCGTCCACATGGTCAGACATTTAGATTTGGAAACCATTAATTGTCTGCTAGCTTCAGTTTGAGCCTCTCGTGTCTTGAGACTGGCATCAGGTTAAAGTCGTGGACCTATGGGATCTATTCTTGTAACAGATAAATGCTCCACAGTGTTTGAAAAACCAGAAATCTGTTCCTCAAAGTCTAAAATCCACACAGGCATTCATGGTTCCCAGAGGATGAACTGCTTGTCCTGGAGTTTTCCTCTAATTTGACGTTAATTTCTCATTCAGGCTACGTTTTGTGAAGGTGTACCAAGAAACAAAGACACTCCCATCAGCCTCCACTGCACACCATGTTTAAGGCTAATTAGCAACAGTTTGCATGCTGAACTGTACCAGTGAACCAGGTAGACGTTATATCTGCTGAAGACGCTGGTTCTGCCGCACCGAGCTGCTAGCGTGACTGTGTTGATTATGAAATACTGACAAAGGTCTCTGAACAATCCACTTCAATTCAGTTTCGTTTATATGGCATCGAAGTGATCTGAAGCCACTTGACATCGGGAGGTTAAGACCTTAAAATGTTTTACGGTGGGGAAACCCAATAAATCCAGCGCCAACCTCTGAGCAGCTCTTCAGCGACAGCGTGTAGAAACAACTCATTTTAACAGAAGAAACCTCCAGCAGAGCCACTTTCTCTAGTTTTAGAGGCAGCTCCTACTGACTGGTCGCACACTTTTACAGACCTTGTTGCCATAGCAACCATTACACAAGCCACATACAAATCACAGAGTCCTTTTCACTACCTCCAGTCTCCTTCCGGGTCCTGCACATGTGTGCTCCTTTTAAATAGAAGCTGCATTAGCCGTAATATAAAAACCAGCTGTCTGATGTTGTGTGGGTCCCCATCGTGCTGCCAAAACAGCTCTGACCCGTCGGGGCACCAACACGGGACATGTGGGGTTGTGCTGCCGTGTTTTACACTCTGGCATCAGCAGCAGGTCTTATGGGTCCTGTAGGCTGGATGGGGCCCTGTTTATCAGACTTGTTCTGGTCTGACTCACCAGATGTAGGACGCAGGTAGAAGCCGGCAGTTATTTTAATAGGTTTTGCCCTTTCTTCTGATACCTGTGTGTTACCATGTCGACTGTCCATCCTGCGTGCAAATGTTCCACCACAGCAGTTCAACCGTTAGTACAGTCGTGACTCGATAATCCGACACTAAATGTAAAACCTTCTTCCATGTCGGATATCAAGGCTGTCGGATTGTCAAGACGGAGGTCCAGATACAAGGAGGGCTTGATGCTGGAAGGCTCATTAGTTGTTAATATTCATTGTTCATAGTTGTTATAATAACTAGTAGGGCTGGTCCCAATAGAACTTTCTGCTCTCTGGATATTTGGGCCCAATTAATGATGAATATTCAGCGCAGTCGGCGGGACACTTCCACCCCGGGGCAGCGCTCTGACGGGGTGGAAGTGTCCAGAACACACAGGCAGTACTTGGCTGCTGATGCTAGTTTAGTTAGCGCTCACACTTCTGTTTCCTCCATCGGTGGCGGCGGGGGAGTGGCAGATACGCTCCACCGTTACCATCCATGTTTACTTCCATAAACACTGAGCACGCTCGCTGCGTGTGACGTCGTCGTGTCCTCTTCTGCGCATGCGGGACACTTTTGGGTCGTATGAAGTTCACACAGCAGATCACATACAAGTCGCATTGAAGTGGAAACGTGAAGGAAGTCACAAAGAAATCCTCATTGAGCATCAAGTCCTGCAGTGTGAACGTAGCCAATCTGTGGGATTGTTCAGTCAGATAATACGCCGTCATCCTGATTGGTGACATTAAATGTCATGTCGGAGTCACAATCCAAGGCTGTCGCTATGTTTAGGCTGTTTTTATGGGTTCTGTTCGTTTTTCCTAAAAACCTGTCGGATAGTAGGTTTAGGATTGTTAAGGGTCGGATTATCGAGTCACGACTGTATTCTGAAGGAACGCTAAAGCCGCAGTCCAGGGCAGGTATTTGTGAGATGCCTGGAGGGTGGGACTCGACACTGATTGGTAAAACGAGTAGCAGTGTTCTCCTCCAAGCATCACCACCAAGAAAGTCAAACTCACCTTATGTGTTCACACAACAGGTGCTCATAGAACTGGAGCTACATCCAGGTTAACTGGTATTTGTGGTTGTTTTGGTGCCTTCAAAGTTAACCTCATGGTCAAAGCTGTTGGATTCTGCACCTCAGTGGAAGCAGAAAGGCTGAAACCATTCACACCGCCTCACGTCTGGCCCGAGGTCCTGCAGCACGATGCCGGTGTTTCCCAGCAGAACACTGGATTGCAATGAGAGGATCAATGTTATTCACTTCGCTTGTCAGTGGTGTTACAGTGGTGGCTGATTGGTGTGTAGCGTAAAAATGTATCAGTAACAAATGTTGTGTTGACAAATAACACACAAGACATTAAAACAGTCGACCTGGATGTAGATTTATTTAGGTACATACATTTTATTTTGCTGATAAAAGCTGGTATACTGAGCAGCTTTACTGACTTGCTAAGTAAATAAAGGCCCTGCTTTTTTACATTTTGAATTCATCTATTCCAAGTGTGCTGTCGAAATCGAGAATTCCTGCATGGGAAATCAGATTCAGCTTGGACCTGAACCAAGACCACAGCCACATCTTAGCTGTGCGAGCTCATCTGATAATGGGACGCACATGGTCACTGTCACCGATAATCACTGAAACACCAGCGTTTTATCAGGAAATCTTCAAGGTTGTTAAATTGACTCTGTGCTCTTTGTGCTAATTACCTTGTCATGTGTGTAATTGTCTCGTCTTATGCATCACAGGTGCATCCACGGCTTTAGATCCCAGCAGCAATTACACACATCTGATGCTCATTGTCTCCCAGTGAGCCCAGTTACACAAAGGAGGGAGAGGAAGTGAAGAAGGGCGAGAGGAATGAAAAGTGTGTTGTCAGTGGGTGTGTGAAGGAGAGCCGCTTTAGCGCTGAGCAGCAGTGGAGGTGTTTCACAGAACTGGGGCTCGGGGCCAAACAGCCTCTTCTGAAGAATCCACCCAGCAGGTAGGACAGTCCTTGGTGAGGATTTCCTAAAGCCGCCTGGCTGCATCACAAAGTGAAAGCTTTAATCTGTGAAAAAGGAAGAATGTGCTGCTGGCGGCACCAGCCTGGAAACAGTGACTGATTTTCCAAGAACAAAGCCTCTGAAATCCTTTTCTTCCCGCCCGCTCCAAACCAACTTGCAACTTTCAATTTCACATCCATGTTCACGGACGGCGTTGTCTGCCCTCCTTCACCTCTGACAGCAGATAGCTGCTTTAAAATACGTATCTGGTGGTCAGACTTTCAGCCAAACTGTCAAGTTTATGTCTGACAAATCTGTCTCAGGTCCTCCTCTCAAAGCTCAGTGCGGAAACACAGTCGTTGTGCTGGAGCTCGCGGTATTTCATCTTGGAATGAAAACTCCTTCAAGAGTTCATGGAGCCTTTGGGGAATAGTAAAACCTACTGGTGATGAAACTTCAGTTTCAGGGCTGAACGCTTTACACCCTTTGCAACATTTTCAGCATGTTAAACAAACACGTTTAGGATCCGTTTATAAGAGCGTGTTAAAGCAAAACGACCGCTTCATGCCAGCAGGGTTTATGTACGACTACAGTGATTGTTTTGACCACAACGTCTACGCATTTATTACAGGTTCTTATTGCTGAGATCTAGGAAGAAAGAAGTTGAATACAAGCAGAGGAGATGGACTCTGATGGTCTGAAAGCTACGATGGAAGTTTGGACAACAGTTTTACAGTTAAACAGAGCCAGTGCTGCAACACTCTCATCAGGTGGTTTTCCACTACAGGAGCTCAGGGCTGGGCCGAGGCAGGAACAGTGCTGTGATCTGCTCTCTGAGCCACGCCGGTGTCTGATCCAACAGCTTCGACCTCAGTGTTCAGCCCGAGTGCGCCAAAGCAATGACGTATAGTTACCAGTTGTGAGAGCATGTTAAACAAAAGGGAACAGTGGAGGTTTGTTATGTTAGTCAGTCTGGAGGATTTTACTTTGACGATGACAATGACTCAGGATGTCGTCGAGTTTAACCAATGTTTACCATGAAGTATCTACCCTGGAGGAGGTACTTTTTCTTCCCCAACAACAGCCCTGAAGAGGTGATGTAGGGGTGATGTAGGGAGTCGGAACACTCACAAAGGTTTGGATGTTTCATAACTTCCTGCTGTGTAAAGTATAGGGATGTTTTTAAATGTCCCTACAGCTACTTGTTGTTGAGGTACGTCACACTAGACGTAGACACCTCTGTGTTACACGTCATGCCTCTGATTCTGGATGCCATGCTACATAAAAGCCAGCTTGCTTGGTTCACTGCGAACAAGCAAAGACACCCAAATAGCAGCAGCATCTTTGTGTGAAAATGTCTTCCCCGCTTTGGGTTGAGTTTCTGGAAAAACAGCCCTGGGTTGGAACGGCCAATGAGTCTGATTGGCCAATGATGGTATTCAACATATCAAAGTCTACCAAACGGAAGAAAGGTGAATTTGGCACCATTTTATTACAAACACTTGGTTGGTTGATGTTTTTCTGTGCTCACCTACCAGGCAGCAAATCTGTCTTTCTCCTGTCTGGTGCTGGGCAGTTTGCGTACAGAGAGTTTTTAGACCTTATTCACCAAAATAAGAAGTAAGACTGGTTAAAATGTCAGTATGAGAGCAGTGAGAGTGAACCAAAGCAGCAAAATTGCGAGCTGGAGGCTTCATAAAATCAAAGGGATTACATGCACGCCAACATGGCAGCAGTTCACCAGTCACAAAGCAGCCACATCATAAAACAAACTCTGCTTTATTTTATATTTGACTCTAAACTGGATAATAATTTTCAGAATTAGCACCATGCAGCGTTGGACAAAACTTGAAACCAGTGATTGAAGCTATAAACTTATTAGCAAAGTGTTTACTGAGGTAATAAATCAGATTAGAATCGGTTTCATTTTCCTGTAGAGTCTAAACAGTCTGATTTCTTTGTACAGTCAGAGGAGTCGCCCCCTGCTGGCTGTTAGAAAAATGCAAGTTTAAGACAGTTGGCTTCACTTCCAGACCCGGCAGCTACGTCCATCTTCTATATACAGTCTGTGGTTTAGACAGCTGAGCCAGCAGTTCTGTCAACAGCATAAACATTGTGATCACTGAACTGCTGCTGCCTCCAAATATGTTTTTTTTGCCTTTAAGCCTGCAGATAATCTCCAGCACCGGCCACACTGTCAGAATCTAGTTCGAGTCGTTCCAAAATTCCCCTTCCCTTGCTTTAGGAGGAAGGCCTGGATCATCCAGGGGCTTGAGAGGAACATAATTCTAAACATGCAGCAATCTCCAGCAGCCACACTCTGGCGGCCCGACAGGAACATGCTGCTAATTGATGCCATTGGTCGCCTCCTGTTGTGTTCTGCCTCTAGCTGGCCCGGTCCACATCCAGCTTGGCATTTCCCTCTCTCTCCCCATTTTGTCATATTAGATGTGGCTTCAGTCTGCATGTTTTCTCCCTCTAAAAATTTAGCTTTACTTTTAATGAATACATAAAAATATCTTGGAACCAATTTGGATTCTATAAAAATGTCACTTACGGTGCCATAGTCGATTCATTTTGCGTACGTAGCGAGGAGGAAACGCATTACGCACGGCATTCCAAACGAGTGACCTGGCTCCGAGTGAAATTTATATAACGGTAAATCGCCGGTTGGATTTGAAGACAATAAAACCGAATGTCGTGTTTCATGGCCGCACGAGTTTGTCGATTTGGGTGTACAGTGGAACAATAGTCATTAGTCTCTCATTGCCGTCGCGTCGGCTTACCCGACTCAGAAATCACCCCGCTCAGCGTCACACTTTACGACTCCATCAGTTCCACTTCATCAGAACGCGCCGCTGCCAGTTTCGCTGTTGTTCGGCTTCTCTGATAAGTCTGATGAGATTTCTGAGATCGTTTTTTATTTTTTTGTCTTTGGACTTCAGGTGGAATTATCACAGCGTTCTGAATTCCCACCACTGCTGCTACGCCCAACACGTGTTGTTTTCCAGATATTAGAGTAATGGCGTTTTGATCAAAATGCTTCATAATTCTGTGACTTTGATGACAAGCTCTGCTCTGCCTCCTGTCCAACCCTCACAGTGGTCACCTACTAACATGTGCTACGTATTACTATAGGGGATGTTAAAATGAAACAGGACCCTTCTCCTCGCAAAATAACCCAAGCTGTACTTTGTACAGTTCAAGTAAACATATGGATTTGGACTTTGATAGTTCAGTACGGAGCGAGCTAAATCATCAAAGCAGCAAATGTTAATATTTAGTGACTAATAGTTTCTGTGTTAGTTTAGATGACCTGACTCATCAGTCAACGTGGGATGACCAGAAAAAAAAAGAGCAGATCTGAGGGAGCAGAGGATTGCTCAGTGTAATGGAAGATATATTTCATTTTAGATAGAAAAGGAAATCAAATGGGTAAAAAAAAAGACCTTGTAAAGTTTTATATTCAAAGACCCAGCCAGTGGTTTGCAGCTGTATCGCATTACGTTTTGCAACTGCAGGGTTAATTTGCAAAAACAGTTTTCCTGATTTGGATTTATTTCCCTAAATCATACTTTAATTTTGCACTGCAGTGAATATCAAACAAACCAGTGTCGGATTGTTTCGATAAAATATCTCCGTTTGTTTTGACTGTTCCTAAATCGCGTTGTTGTTTTTTTGTTTTTATAGTTTTATTTTAGCCGAAGGAATATCAATCAAACTGCTGTTGGTTTATTCATTTTGAGAATTTGCAGACGAACTCTTCAACCCTGAACCTGATGTGTGTGAGAAATGGCTTTCCTCATCAGATTATTGTTTTACTCACGGGGCTTTTATCCGTCGCTGCAGAAAAGGTTGGCTGTTCCTGTGAGCCAAAACATTTACATAAATTATACCTATTAATTTTACAGAGTGATGAAGCTGTGCTGTGTCGATGTGCTGAAATGATGCTACTGAGGCAGCCTGCAGAGACGCTGTTGTTCATTCAATGTAAAGTCTAAAACGAACCATTTAGTAACTAACCAATCACACTTAGCAGACTCTAGTGCTCTAGTGTGTGAGTTTGTGCCATTTAAAAACATTTATTTGGGCTTGTGTTTCATTTGTGTTCTGATTAGCTGCTCAGTTGTGCGCACCGTGTTTGTGACAGTGTTTGTAGATTTTACCAAACTACCAAAGGTCAGAGAAGTCATGTCAGGTGAACATTTGACTCTAAATAACCACAACAGTCAGAGGCTGCAAATAAACTTGGTGGTGGATTTCTTCCTGCAGCGTTCATGATGGTTTGTGCACTTGTTAGGACAACTGAGATTTAATCAAAATGTTCAGAGAATATTAAAATTAAAAACTCTGCCAGATCTGAATTTGTGGCTGCAAGGTGGATCAGTGGTTAGCATCGTTGCCTCGCAACTAGAAGGTCGCCGGTTCACATCCTGGTGAGGACACCTGGGTTCTTTCTGCGTGGAGTCTCCATGTTCTCCCCGTGCAGTGTGGGTTCTCTCCGGGTTCTCCAGCTTCCTCCAGAAACATGCTGAGGTTAATTGGTGATTGTAAATTGTCCGTAGGTGTGAATGTGAGTGTGCTTGGTTGTCTGTCTCTAAGTGTAGCCCTGTGATAGACTGGTTACCTGTCCAGGTGAACCTGCCTTCACCCTGAGTCAGCTGGGATAGACTCCAGCCTCCCATGACCCTAGTGAGGATTAAGTGGAGTATAGATAATGGATAGATGTAAGCAAGTGATCGTTAGCAGATGATGAACTTATAATAAATGATAACCAAGGAGCTAACACATACAGCATACACACCACAGCCTCGGGACTCTGAGGGGTTCTGGACTCTCACAGTCATGACCAGATGACAAACTTGTGTCACACAGACCCCCATGCACTGGTGGAAGCTGAACGCATGACGCTGGCCAAAAGCCGATTCATGGTTTCATGTGTAGACGATGCAGAACATGATGCAGCTCTGTCCTCCAACAGCAGATCTTCCAGACAGACGGTGAAACGCAGAGCGCTCATGGATGTTTCTGAAAGGCTGGTTATGACTTTACACTTTCTACAGGATGTGACAGCTGGTTCCAGATTGGACTGCAACACCATGTCAGTCTGATTAGGTGTGCTGACCACAGCGGTCAGACAAAGACCACAGGACTTCTGCAGAACTCAGAACTTCCCACTGAGTTTCGGCTCCATTGATTGAAAGCATGTACAAGTCGAAGCTCCTCCAAAGTCCAGCAGCAACGTCTCACATTACAACTCTTTTATTGTTGAATTATAAATGTGTGGATGCTCAGCAGTCTGTTGCCTAATCAGCACTTGTTTAGAGGCCACAGCTCATCCGATGCATGAAGTCTGAGCAGTCACAGGTTTTGAGCTTTGAGTGAAGGTCCACGGAGGAGTTGGTGTGGACCCTTGTGAAGTTAGGTTGATGACAAAACATATGTTGTAAGGACTCTTGTGGCCACTAGAAAGTATGAACTGGTCTTTAGTTACTGCTGCCAGACGTGCAGGCTGTCCACAAGCTCTTGACCTGAAACCATCCATCCATCATCTTTACACCTTCATCCTCACCAGGGTCATGGGGGGCTGGAGTCTATCCCAGCTGACTCAGGGTGAAGGCAGGTTCACCTGGACAGGTAACCAGTCTATCACAGGGCTACACTTAGAGACAGACAACCAAGCACACTCACATTCACACCTACGGACAATTTACAATCACCAATTAACCTCAGCATGTTTCTGGACTGTGGGAGGAAGCCGGAGAACCCGGAGAGAACCCACGCTGCATGGGGAGAACATGGAGACTCCACACAGAAAGATCCTGGGTGTCCTCACCGGGACGCAAACCTTCTAGCTGCAAGGCAACGATGCTAACCACCTCACTACCTTGCAGTCCGACCTGAAACCAGCTATTTAAATTATGCAAAAGTAAAGAACAACTATACAAAATGCCCTGGAAACATCTATGAAAGTGGAATGTTCTGTCTTATCCAGTGACAATGTTGTTTACAGCAAAGCGCTAATGGGTCTGGAACCAGACCAGAATATTTGTGTTGAGAAGTTCCTTAAACCGACAATTTACAACGCACTCTAAAATTTTACACAGTTTGGATGTTGGTCCGTAGTTGTTTTGGATCCGTCCTGTCTCTTCTCGTACACGAGGAGCCAACATGAACAGTTTTCGCAACTCGAGGAAAAACACCAGCACAAATAGAACGTTTAAAAATAGGCAAGAAGTTATCCCAAATATCTCACCAGTAGATCTCATGGGATCAACAGCTTGAGCTGCTTTATAACGACGGGATGAGAGCGAGCTGAGGGCCACGATTTAAAGTAGCTCCAGCTCATAATCATGATTCATACACAGATAGTCGTTATTAGAAGGAGGATCCACTGTGAGCAGCTGTGGAGAGGAATTTATTAAAAGCAGATTTTAATATGTTCATCAAACTTAGTACACAGGGAGGCAGCAGAACTGCAGTTATTAGTTTTTATTTAGAGCCTTGGCCCAAACACCAGCTGGATTTAGGTTAAACTCTTGGTGTAAAACCTCCATCAGCAGCATCTCCTCTGATCAAACACACTGACTGCTGGAGGCATCACTCAGTGTTACAGGCAGAGAGCTCTCCAGACTGTTTTTCATCTCCTAAACATGTTGAATTTTCCCTCTTTGATTACTTTTATGAGGACATGAAAAAATAATCTAGAGTTTGGGGACCGTCCAAAACCATGAGACTACTTTTTTTTTTTTCTTTCGCAGATTTTTTCCACATTTTACTTACTAGAATTGAAATGTGTGTCAGTGTGGGAACAGCCATGGTTTTATTTGTTCCAGGATATGTTATAGGGGCCTGTTAATTAAGTGGTAATGCATGATCCTATTCCAGTAAAATCTCTAGAACGTAGCGCTGTTCTGCCATGTCCAGCGCTGTAGGTCCAGGATTGGTTTGTTTTGCCTTGGCAGAGTTTTATCCATATTTATAAATCAGGATGAGATACACNAATCTCCCTGGTGTGCTCCTGACCTGATCGGCCTGGTCTGGTTTTGGTCTGGTGGCTTCAACTGTGAAAACTGTTGTTTCTTCTCTTGATGATTCTCTATGTGAAGGTCGGCTCATCCCAGCTGCTGACTGTTTGTTTGCTGCTCTAGTTTGCATGGAGAAATCACAAATGTGCACGTACCAACAGTCACAAAAACATGTGTAACATAAGTCGTGATGTCTCCAGACATTTGAGCTTGTGTGTGTTGCATGAACATAACCATGACACAGTCTGTACGTGCACACCACGACCAGGTAGATCTCCTCCCTGAGCCTGTTTCTGTCTGAGACCATGTTTGAAACATGATTTGAGACCAAGTTTATCGTCTTTTTTTACTACAAATTTTGACTTAGATAGATAGATAGATAGAACTTTACTGATCCCTTTGGTATGAACCTCATGGAAATTGTTGACTTGAAATTGACTTGTCGTAGCAAGAAAAGTTCAAATTTAATCAGTGAACTTTAGAAACTTGATGGTTCGTCGTCGATAAAGTTGGTTTCACCTGTGATTTGTTTCTGCTATATAAAGTCAAAATGTCTGCTGTGAACGTTTTATTGTGTGTTTGTACTGTTTACTGTGAACACATTCAAACATGTGTCACATACATCAGTGAGAAAATGCATCACTCTTTATGTCACCACGGCTTTGTACAGCGAGACCAACTGGCTGCATTTCAGGACCATGTGCAGTCTGTTCCTGGTAGAAGCTGAGCGTTTTACTACAGTACAACCAGGCCAGTAAAAGCACTGGTTATGAGATTAGTGTAGGAACAACACAGTTCTATCAGGCAGTGCCAGTCTCTGAGAGGAGCTTCACTTTTAATTGGTAGCTATTTATAATTATTTTAAACGCAAAAATCATCGGTGGCGACCTCCTACTTACAGGAAGGTCGAGTACCAGTTTAGAAACGAACTATAAAGATGCAAAAAATGCAACAATGGGGAAAAAAAATCAAAATTTAAAAATCCTCAAATGATTGTTGATCTTGATTTGACTATTTTTGCATGTTTGATGCATGTTCTTGTGTGATGGGAGGACATCAGACCAGAGAGGACTTTATTCTGCCGACAGCAGCTTTAAGACGGATACAAACAGAGGCTCAACGATTCATCAGTATATATTTAAATTGGCACCAAAGTCCTATTTTTTTGGGGCACTTTGCAAAGATTTCCAGGTGGTTGAAGCATAAAAACCGAAATAAAACCTAAAAGCAGATCTTCTAGCCTCAGCTCAGATTTGAAGGAGCTGCATCCGACCAAGTGCGATGCGGCCCAGAGCTCCACTGCAGCGTAGAGGTGATGTAAGATGGCAGCGTCCCAGTGAGGGCCTTATAGATAAACCATAACATATACCTATCAAGCCTTTCAGACGCAGAAGACCACCCAACCTTTCCATATAAAATGCAGTGATGACGACTATAAATATCAAAAACCTGAGGGCATAATGATGAACACATCCAAGCACTTAGGAGCAGTGGCAGGAGCTTGCCCATAACTCACGTCACCGCAATCCAGAACAGAGAAAACAGACTTCAACAAGCTTTTTTTTCTACAAAGCACAAGGAAGTTCCATCTGTTTCTAAACAAAAATCCAAATTTTTTGTGTGTGTGATATCTTACGATTCTCTTCATGCTATTTTAACAGAGCTCTGTCCAGATACTTTTACATTCACTAACTCTCACAGCACTGGATCATTGTGCAGTGGAAATATGAAGATTATTGCTGCCGTCACTTCTAGCTCTATGGAAGAACATAAACTCGGTTTTATGTGCACTCCATACAAGTTTGAGATGATTAAATACAGCTTGGAGAGCATTAAAGGAATGTTACAGGTTTTCCACAGCTCGCTGAGCAGAATCGGCGACGCAGCATCAGCCGTGTGCACAGCGGACAATATCGTTTCTATTAATTGTAAAAACAACTGGACCTACAACTGAACCTTGTGGAGCACTCTTAAACTGGGTCAGCAGCAGCTCCAGAAGTCTCAGTTTTAGGCCATAATTATCGTCCCTTGTGGACCCGTGTGCAGACAGCTGCAGACACCGCGGACCTGGTCTGGTCCTTACATGTGCAGCGGATCACCGTCTGCATTCCTGTTGGGGAACATTGCCAC
>NW_007578225.1:400607-420204 GCF_000690725.1 Stegastes partitus
CATCTCCCAGATGTTTGTTTATTTATTGTTTTGCCAAGAACTCAGAGGAGATGATGAGATTAATGCCACTTTCACGACTGTACAGTAAATATAAAGCTGCAGCTGGTTTAGTTCAGCACATAAACCCGTTCACAACAGGTGGGTTTTTACACAGTAGCGTAGGACACACTTTAATACCAAGTCTGTTAATTAGTTTGTAAAGCTATCACTATTCATTTATCTGGATCATCCATCTTTCAAACTCCTGCTCCGTCCCCTTCTGCTGATGATTAACAGAGGCTGTCGTTTCTTTTTCTTTGATCTAACGTGCAGCTGCATGATCAGGTTTGTCCTCAAATAATCTTCATTTGTTTTGTCTGATTGATCTGATTCCCTTTAAACTCAAAGCACATTTAGGTCGTTACAGGAAATCTGTCCATTTTCACCAAATGTGACTGAACTCTGCTGTTTATATTAAAATAATCATGCAAATAGGAAGATCAAAATAACCTCTTTTAACCGCAAAACATAGGATGATGAGCCGTCTCCATGAGCACTCGGGATGGTTTCAGTTACGTCTTCGTGTGTGTTGGATCCAGCGGAGGCCCCGAGTGCCAGAATCAGAAGTTCAGTAAAACCTGTACGCTGCTTTTAACGATAAAGAGGTCAGTGTTCTTATCAATCCGTACATTTTTCGGAGTTGCACTGGAGACAAAATCCACATACTCCCCTATTGTGTGATACGGGCAGATTATTTTTGCTCCAGGCATTCCGTGTTATTCTAGAGGGCCTCACGGTCTAGTTTTTCAACGGGGGAAGAAACATGGCCGGCCTCTGTTTTGAAGACCCTTCCAGAAATCTGTTCCAGGGCTCCAGCTCTGCAGCCGCACTGACAAACAGCCGTAACCACCCTGACCTTCCCCGACCAACTTCCTCTGGAGAGGAACCCAAACAAATGTTGTTATTCAGGGCCTATTAATATTCTGGTATAAATAGTGGAGAGCAGGTTTGCGTCAGGAGCACAGCGACGGGACTTTATGAGCGTTTTATGAGCGCCGGTTGATGTGAAAAAGAATTGTCCTTAAAGTCATTTCTCAGCTGTTTGAAACAAGAACACTCTGGATCTTTCGCGCTTGGCTCGCTGACTTTTGTTCAAATAAATCGGTTCCTTCAAGGAAATTCCTCAGGAAACGACTTACAAATTCAACTAGAATTTCCAGGAAATTATCAGGAAATTCCAGACCTGTACAATAAAGCTTTATAATTTTAATTTTCAACAGCAAGACCTGACTGCAGTTAAAAGCGACATCCTCTGGGAAGGAGGAAAGTTCCCACTGAGAAATCCTGAACGCTCAGGTTTTTGATTTATTACCCTAAAGGTAATTATTTACATGTAATTTGTCTGCAAACGCTGGCTCGTCCCAGTGTTACGGAAAAAGGACCTGCCAAGCTACGGCTCCGTGTCTAACAATGAGCTGGACTTGTTATCAAAATACTTCCTAGATTTCTGGCAGGTTCTGGGGATCATTGGACGCTGGGTTGCCAGAGGTTGCTCAGAAGTTGCCAGCGTTGAACAAAGATGGCAACAGGAGCAGAAAGAAGATCAACGCTGCTTGTTCGCTGTATTATCAAAATAAGACAACGTACAGAGTAAGGAAAGCAGTGGCGACTCCTTCCAGAGCTTCTTTACAGACACCCACAGAAACAAAAACCCACCGACGGCTCCCAAATTATTATCGACTCTGACCAAGATCATTTGTATTCACATTTACTGCACATGCTTTTGCTTCTCCACAACCATGCAGACCACAGCTGTCAGCATATCTGCTGCTCGGTTGCTTTGTATATCCGCCTTGTGTCTGTCAAAAGAAACCTGGAACATTCCTCGGTTCCTTCTGTCACACCAGTGGTCCATTAGCTTCCCTTGAAATGGATACTCAGCCTCCGCTATCGTCAAATGATGGTATTATGCCGTTAACATTATTCTCATTACCGGTTTAATGCTGAAACCCGACACAGTATCAAAGTCTGTCCTAATGTGAAGAGTGGCATATTGGAGAATATCATCTCGACTAAGCTTAAGAAAGCACATAACAAGTCCTTTTAAGGTGTTATTATGTTATTGGAGTTTTCCCTGAATATGTCTGATTCTGTTACTTTAATCTGTGTAATCGTCCAACCCTCCGGGGGGAAAGGACTGTATTCTTTAGAGATTGCTGTGCTCTGGAAATATTTTGCATTTGCCCTCTGGCGTTCGTTATTGTTGGCTCCGTCCAGGCAAAAAAAAAAAATTGCTTTGACAATAGAAAGCATGAAAAACATCGAGCAGCAAATAGATTTAAAGGTACACTCAGTGTTTGTTGAACATTTCCAACACCTGAATGGAAGAATAGCAACCGCTTTCCGTGTTTTTAGCCATATTAGCAGCATAACCCCAGGGTTGGAATCTCTGTTTGTCCCCCAGCTTGGTGCAGACTGAAATAATAGATGGACTGTCTTGAAGATTTGTCGACACATTCAATCCTCCCGGAGAATTATGCTCTCCGAGTTTGGTGCTCCTCTGAAACCATCAGGATGTTGACGTTTGTGGTTTTGGATAAGACGGCTCGCCAACTATTGGATAACTCACCATGAAATTTGGTACAAATGTTTAATATTCCTTACAAAAATATCTAAGTAGCTTTGGTCTGCTCTCACTTGTTATCTGACACCAACATCAGGTCAAATTGTCACTCAAAGTGGACACACCCTTGATTATGCATGGCTTTAAGTCTTAATACCATTTAAATGGGTCAGTTGTAGAAAAAAAGAATCCATCCCCATACAGTTGCCATTAATGTGGAAAATCCCTACAGAGACCAAAACCACTATTTGTACCAGGCTGTAAACATTTTTATTCCGGTTTAAAGCCGGACATGTTACCATCGGGGTCCGTTGAGACGCTGGCCACCAGTGGACATTTGAGGAACTGCAGTTTTTGGCTTCATGTGTTGCCTCGGAGGAGCAGAAGCACCAAGTGCTAATTTGCCAAAGTGCTTACTTAAAGGAAATTGTTGGATTTGTTAAGTTTCTCTCTATAATATAATATTTTTTATGAGATTGTTTGTGTTTTGAGGTGGCACTAAATAAATAGAACTGAATCAATTTGAAGTACAGCCAGCGTATAAAGGACATTGGGTCTTGGACACAACAATAGCATCCACTCAACTAAATGAAATTTGCTCACCTGGTGCATGAGTCCAAAAGTTATCCACCGTCTGAAAAAAATCACAATAGAAAGAACATAAACCAACCTTGTTTGCAGCTGGAGGCTTCCTGCACCACCGGTGAGGCTGAGCTGCAGCGCTTCATCCAGCTCTCTTATGGCAACAGCCTCACAGAGCAGCTGGTTTGGCTTAATGGTGAATTCATACTGACACGTACCTGTAAGCAGGTAGACAGTGGCACAGAATGATGCCCAGATAGAATGTCCTAACGACTTTGCCTCTGCTTTGCTGTTGTCTAATTGAGCCGCACCCAAGTTAGACAAATACGTTGTCTATCAGCGGCAGCAGGGAGGGGAAGGATGAGATAAGCCGTGTCAGGCAAAGCCAACAGGCAATATTGTCCTTTTAGCGTAACAATGGTTGGGATGGATGTGATCAGGAATTTCCACCATAATATTAGGCTTAGTCAAAGAAAAGCATTCTGGATGACACCGCGCTCAGAGCAGCAGACCGAGGATGAAAAGCATAGAGAAGGCAGTATGTCAGCGAGCGGTACATATAGCAGACACCATGCCATGTCAGAAAGTTCACAGAGAAAACATGCATTGCCTGCGGCTAACCCAAAGGTATACTTTTCAGTTATAAATGGCAGAATCCGAAATAGCGCACAGCGTGCCGTGCAGCTGTTACAAAGCTCTTATTCAGGCGTGATAAACCAGAGTTCATGTAACACGTACTGGGCTATCTGGCAGAGGAAGAGCATTTTTTTCAGAGCTTGAAATTCACCCATATTCCCTGTAAATATTGTAAGCACTTCATGTGAGTGACATGAGGGACTGTGCCAATGATAAGTTGGATAAACGTCACTTTAATTTATATCACCGGTGTGCCAAGTTTCATCATCTGTATGTATTAAGCATAGACACCATGTACGGCCTCCTAATAGAGATTGATGCTTTTAATCAAACGTTCCCTCGGCCTTTGCCGTTCCGAGGATTTTGTCCTGGTTATCATAACAATAATGTCTAATGACGTTGAAATGGCAAGCGGCAGAGCAAGGGGCGAAATCACTTCAATCTATCAAGAGCACATTAAAGTAAGCGTACCCTGATTAAGTGACTAGTCACACATAAGTCACACATGCGCTGTAAAACAACACTGAGCCATATTAAAGTCTGATTAGAGTCTAATGAGGAGAGCCATTCAAGTGGCTGGAGTGCAGATTGCTTGTCCATTAGAGGACACAGAGTATCCTGCACTGTGAGTGTTGGTGCTTTGAGGCCACATGACAGATTCACTGCAGACACTGGCTGCAGAAACATCAGCAAATGTGCTTTTTTTTTTTGCTGCGTTTTAGATTAAAGAAACACTTTGCTCATTTTCAACTTTATTTCCATATGTCATAGTTTCTGTGCAGACATATCGTGTTCTGGCAGACGGCTCCTGCCAGCTGTGGCCAGTTCACTGACATACAGAGATGGCAGAGTCATTAAAGCAGACGTACTCAAATGCACTTGTACGAGCTGCGAGGAAATCTAACAGAGAAGCTGCTCCTCTGACTGTGCAGCAGTGATGTTGGCTCGGACGATAAAGACTGAAGTAGAGATGAATACAAAATGTGTGTATTGTGTGTGGGCTGCAAGGTGGTTAGCATCGTCGCCTCACAGCTAGAAGGTGAGGATACCTGGGTCTTTCTGTGTGGAGTCTCCATGTTCTCCCCGTGCAGCGTGGGTTCTCTCCGGGTTCTCCAGCTTCCTCCCACAAGGTCTAGAAACATGTTGAGGTTAATTGGTGATTCTAAATTGTCCGTAGGTGTGAATGTGAGTGTACTTGGTTGTCTGTCTCTAAGTGTAGCCCTGTGATAGACTGGTTACCTGTCCAGGTGCCTTCACCCTGAGTCAGCTGGGATATCTGTGAATCTGTGTTTTTGAGATTGTCACCAGTACTTTGAAGGTGGAAGCCATGATGTTCACTGCTTATATTGCTCATTATGTGGCTTCTAGCATATAAAAACACCACATGGACGTTAGAAGAACTGATATTATAAAAGGCTTTGAAGGATTATGTATGAAAGCATCCCTGCTGTCTCATTGGAGAATATACTACGGCTCTATCACCATTTGCTCATATGATTGATTTCTACTGTGGGATGTTCTTTGCTTCATCCTCTTCTTCCCATCTACAGCTAAACAGTCCAGTCAGATCTCACTGTGCTCCTAAGATGCATTTGTCAGATGTGCAGAAACATCACACAGACCTCTCTCCTCTCTACTGTCAAATATGGGCACGAACTGATTGTGAATTTAAGCAATTGTGAAGAAAAGTTTTAGCTGTGGTTCAGTCACATGATGGTGTTACAGCTGTATCGAGAAAAGCCTTCCCTCGATTAGTTTGAAAAACGTTGCCGCTGTTCCTTCCAGTCTGTCCCAAAAGTATGTAGCGTACTGTGCAAAAGGAAAATTTAATTCCAGGTCTGAATATGACTGTGTGTCCTCCAGATCATCTCTCTGAAGAGGAGTCCCAGCGGTCTGAAAACAGGTGCACTCTCTTTGGTTTGGACATCTCTGCTCCTCGGGGCCGACGCATATTTTACATTTTCCTACTGCAAAAAAAATGTGAAACGTGACCCACAATCGCTTCTGTATGTGCGCGCCTGGCCTTCGGTGACAGTTTTAGGTTTTGGATTCAGCCTTAAAAAAAAAAACACCATAAAAACATCAAAACTTTGGTCTCACAGGGGGCTCGGAGCACTGAGAGCAGCAGCGATAAATAACGGAAATATTTTCAGACTTCAAAGACGATTTACAGCATGACGAGCAGGTTGTGAAAGCAGCGGGGAAGATAACTCCAGGCCCGCTCCTATATCTAATACCTGAGACAGGAGCTACAGGAAGTGTGTTCATGGTAAATTTAGAGTGTTATTTAATGTAGTATTATACCAGAAAAGACTCTTTTTTTCAGCCTCTATCAGCAAGCACAGAGTAATTGCATATGATGCTAAATGTGTGAATCTCCAACACAGTGACAGCTGCTGTAACTAATAACCTCCAAGTTCTGAGACGTGCAGCACATTGTGGTTTTAAAGGACTCTTTATCTTCTGACACAGCTGAGCTGTTTATTGCTGCTGGTCACTGTTTAAACTCTTACATACCGTTCATACTGTACATGCTTTATATACTGTTATATACTGAAGGTCCCGGCCTTGGATCTCTCTGCATGGAGTCTCCATGTTCTCCCCGTGCAGCGTGGGTTCTCTCCGGGTTCTCCGGCTTCCTCCCACAGTCCAGAAACATGTTGAGGTTAATTGGTGATTGTAAATAGTCCGTAGGTGTGAATGTGAGTGTGCTTGGTTGTCTGTCTCTAAGTGTAGCCCTGTGATAGACTGGTTACCTGTCCAGGTGAACCTGCCTTCACCCTGAGTCAGCTGGGATAGACTCCAGATTAAGGTGTAGAGATAATGGATAGATGGTTCTGTTGCTGCGTTGCACATCCAAGCTGCCGGACTCTGTCCATTTACAGCATGTTTATTGCTACTTATTGTCATTTCATCTTTTCTGTGTTCTGTTTTATTTGTTTTAAAACATCAAGAAAGGAAGTTACAAACTTAATTTCATACTTGGGAAATAAGTGTTCTTATATAGTAGCTGTGTTTTAGTAAAATTGTTCAGGAAGTTTGAAGCTAACTGTTGAAATGTCACAAAAACTTCTAAAAATGAAAATGCGAATTAGTCTTGTTTCCATTAAATGCTTTGGCGTGAATAAACCAGGCTGCAGTTATGTAGTCTGGACATGAAGACGGCGTGTTTTTATTACCTACTGTGCAGATGAACTGTTTTCACCACCTCAAGTGAGCAAAGAAGCTTTTTCGTTTCTTAGATTTTAGTCCATTAATGTTTTCTATCACAACACTTCAAAAATACACACAAAAAAAATACATATGGAACCTAATGACAAAAAAGATATTCGATTCCATTCTACTAATTTGCTCTCTGCTCGAGCATCTCTGCCAACTTTATCCATCTTGATCAAACCTCTGTTCAGCCTCCAGTGAAGCTGCCAGCAGCGCTGCAGACGAGATGAAAGCTTCCATCTTAGGTTTCACAGCGAGCCATCCATCCACTGAGGTAAGTTATTTGTTGTTTGTGGACTGAATGGAGTTTGGCGGCAGGAGTGGAGGTGGGGGGCGCAGAGAAAAAGGCGGCATGTGGATTCCTGAGGAGGCAGCTGGGCCGGCGGGAGCAGCCTCACAGCGCTGCTGCAGATGAGATGGATGAGATAGAGGCAGGCCCAGTTACAGAGGAGGGATGAGGGCGGGGCTGGGCGGAGGGGTTTCACTTTAAAAGCCCCAAAGGGTCGAGGCATTGATCTAGAGATGTCTCCTTCAAAGTCCTCATATCTCCTATCTGACTAATATTGACTTTGCCAGATTTATATCTCCGTCTTGTGATGTTTTGTCGGCCTGAGCAATGTCAGCCTTGACCTCTGTTTCCCGCCACTTTTTTATTGAAGGCACATGTGGATGCATTATCAGAATTGGTCGTCCTTCCTCATAGGAAACAATGCAGCTGTTTCAGTTGTGCTTTTTATCAGCTCAAGGCTAACCGAATTAGCATGGAGACACATGACTCTGTTCAGGACCGGCTTTTAAAACGGGCTGAACTTTTACCTGTGCTTCTGTAGTTTGGCAGGAATACGAAGTACATCTGAGAAAACATCAGATTGTGTTTAGTTACACAGAGGCTCCCCGGTGGAGTGGGAGAATAAAGCATTGCATAAACCCAACTGTCAGCGTGTGTCTACATAAAGAATCGCCTGCATTTAGAAGATGTATGCATTCTGAAAACACAACATTCCCGACCTGTAGCGTCACGCGTACGAACCGTTTATATCTGCACATTTTAAAATAACGGGACGCTGGCATCTTGTAAAAGTGCACGAGTGACTTATTGCACAATCGAGGATGTTAAACCAAAACAGGAAGAGGTATGCCTCACTTGTTTGTTGCAGGGAAGTATTATATTACAGGTGAATAAATATACAGTCGGCCCAGATGGTGCGCGGTGGGGCGAGAAGCGTAAAAACGGTCCCAAGTAAGAAAATAGTCCACCTGATCACCTCAGCGAGAATCCCCGCAGTGAGGCAACATCTCTGGATTGAGGGACTTATTTCATTTTGTCTCTTGATATATACTCTGTGCTGTGAGGGAAATGTATTTATTGCGGTTCTCTCGTCTTCTCTTGTGCATACATCTTCTTCCCCCCCATGTGCGGTGCTGCAGGGTTCCTTCTTTGTGACAGCTGTCATAAAAGTGCAGCACAAAAGTCATCCAATTTCACACATTACTTACTAAAAATCCTTCAGCACACTCAGGGGAAACATTCCCTCCTATTTACAACAAGATAAATACTCCGTTTCTGCTTTAATGTATTGTATATTTCACTGTGCACCTTTTCTGTTTTACGGTCCTCCATAACTGTGATATAGTCGTGTGATAGCTGAGATGCTGTTGGAGCCTCATACGGAGAAACTCGATCCAGGCATCAAGCATATGTGTGTGTCCATTAGCAGACAGGCGTCCTTTAAACAAAATACCGAATCCTCACTTGCTCCCTCAGTGCGGTGTGAAAGAGAGGAACGCTTTATACTCCTCCTGAAGCGAGCAGCTCGACTGCTTTTTGCTGCTGCGTTGTAAAAAAATGTTAATGAGTTTAGTGACATCATGCCAGAACTGGAAAAATTCAACTCTTCATAAAAACACGATTCAGCAAGTAGCCAACATATAATCTGTATGAACAATATTATACTAATCACAAGCACAAATAAAAGTAAAGTTTTGGTTTCAAGTCAGGGATCCAGATATGCTGGGTGCTTAAGATGAGATGAGATTATCTTATTTTGGTGACTGTTGGATGTTTTACATGATTGGATTAATGTTTGACTGCAAGGTGGAGCAGTGGTTAGCACCATCGCCTTGCAGCTAGAAGGTCCCGGTGAGGACACCCAGGATGTTTCTGCGTGGAGTTTGCATGATCCAAAAACATGTTGAGGTTAATTGGTGATTCTAAATTGTCCGTAGGTGTGAATGTGAGTGTGCTTGGTTGTCTGTCTCTAAGTGTAGCCCTGTGATAGACTGGTTACCTGTCCAGGTGAACCTGTCTTCACCCTGAGTCAGCTGGGATAGACTCCAGCCCCCCATGACCCTAGTGAGGATTAAGCGGTGTAATGGATGGATTAATGGTTCATAATTCTCTTAACTGTATAAACTGCAGCGTATGTAACCAGAACAGTTAGAATGTGTTGGTTTTAATATTGTGGCTGATGGGTGCATGTATATGTATAGTTATGTATCCCACCATACGTGCTCTGTTTTGTATAAATGAGAGCGGGCAGAGTGATTAACAGCGCAGTGAAACGAAGTTTGTCGTCAGCGTGCTCCTGCGGCGGTTTTGAACTTTGATTGAAGTACATGTGCTCTGAAGCTAAAAGCTGTCCCCGTGCTGTTACTTACCCATGACTGGAAATAGATTTAATCCAGTAATAGTTAGCGTTAACGTACAGCGGCGTTACATAAGCAACCTACCGGGCTAATCCCCAAACTCTTTGAACTGCGACCATCTGACCGCAGACCGTCTGAGGCAAGAGTACACATTACTCACCAGGCGACCGCATACTGATGGCCTCCGATAAAGTTATAAATGTAAGTCTTTTATGCACTTGAAGGAGCCTGAAATATGCCACATTAGATTATCCGAAGCCCTTTTTTAACAATAACATTGCAGCTCACACTAATGAGCTGCAATGTTATGTTTCCTACATTAAAGTTATTCAGACACAACAGTGATGGAGAGCACCGCATGCAGGATTTCTCATACACATGGACACAACCTGATAAACTACAACCAACAAATAGTCTAACTGAAGCTTAATACGTTGACTCTGTGTGTGTGGCATGTAGAACAGCAGCAGTAACTTTATCTACATGGATAAATGGGCCCAGCTCTCTCACTTTGATTGATTTGAACAACTCAGAGGAAAAACTCCAACAAACAGCTGGAAGCAACAAACTGAACTTTAGCTCCTGTTAACATTTATTTTGGATGCGTCTCATTACTGTGACCTGGTTGATCTTCATTGCAGTGAAGTTTTTATTTTTATGGACATTCCTGTTTGTAATAGATGTGCAGTTGCAGGGAATCAAGAAAGCGTCTTGTGATATTGGCAGTAAACTGGGTCTTTTTGGACCGATGTTGGTGCTGAAACCCCCTAAATCTCTTACACAACTAGAGGGACAGCGCTTGTGTGTGTCGATGTGTTAATGCAAGTACTCCTGACCTGTGCTGATCTAATAAGATTGCCTCTGCAGCTTTTAAATCAAAGTGCTCATCCAGACATGACGCTGCCATTAGATTCCTAGAAAGGAGTCCACGTCTGAAAGGGGCTTTAGGATGAGGACCTGAACCGTCTCACCACAGAGGAGGCAGAGGACATACAGACAGGCCTGTATTCCAATAAAGTTATATCCAGTTAATGCTTTATGTCATGTTCTAATAAATCAAAAACTGATTTTAAAATACCTCCCACAGGAAGAAACAGCCATCTTGTCTCTGTCCAAATGCAAAAAAATAAATCTGCCCGGCACATAAGTGCTCGCAAATTAACACATAGCTCATTTATTTAATCCGTACAAAAACTAATGTGTAAAAATTATGAGTTCTAGTTTTATGGGGGCTGTGTGCCTGACTATTTCCCGGGCTTGGCTTGACTACTAGACTTCAGGAAGTCAACGAGCTTTGGAGAAGCTGGAAGGCAGATTGTTTTTCATCACTGGACGGAGCCAGTGCAGCCTTTTCTGTTTCCAGCCTGTGTACTAAAAGCTAATGCGCTACTGGCTGTGGCTTCAAAGGATTCTCATCCAGTTGTTGGCGAAGAAACTAAACAAGCATATTTCCAAAATGTTGAACTATTTCATGAAGCATCAGTAAACAACATAAACACGATCAGAATGACAATTATTTGAAAGTGTCTCTCTAGCTAATGACAGAAACTTCCTTCCTCCTCTGTGAGCAAACCTTGTAACCTCATCCTGGCGTGCTGTGCGTGTCAAGACACCTGTAACTCGCTCTGACCGACCTGTCCTGCGGCGGCGGATGCTGTACTTGCTGTAAGAGCGACAATAGACGACATGTCACCATAATCCCAGCTACAATAGCACTAAGAATAGAAGCCAAGTGGATACAGGAGACGGGGATGAACAATGGTGAAGAAGGGTGAAAACACACCGTCAATGGGGACAATGATGTATTTTAAGCCTCGACATGACTTTGACATCCTGATTGCTAACCTTTGCCGCTCACCTTAATGGCTCTTACAGACTCGTAGCCTCCAGTTACGTCCAGATTCTCCTGCGATTCAATAACAGGGCCGTACAAAAGCTGGTTCTCAGCGTTGAGGTAACAGATTGTGGGCTGTTGGCTCTCATATTGCGCCTCTCTGTACGCTTACGATGGATGTTAGCGTGACAGCCCGCCAGCTGTTGGTCCGTGAGTTCAAATCTCCGGCTTGTTAAGCAACACAAAGAACCTTTAAGGTCCAACATGTACGGCAACCGATGCGTACGTCACGACCGGCAGGCTTGGCTGATTGTAGGGTCAAAAATTCTTTCTGACCCCTTTGGACCCTTAACAAATGACTCCCAAGGCATCGGGGCAGCAGTCATATCCGATGTGCTGCTCTGTCCATGCGAGACACATGTGCTACAACTTAAGTCTGAGGAATAAATCATCTTGTATGAGGGGAATAAGGAGGATTTCACATTAACCCCTGAATGCCTTGTACTCACATGGGATCTCCCTCTGGCTACAGGGATAAATAACATCCAGGGAGCCCTATAAACTCTTACACAGCCGAGGATTTATTCTTCTTAAATTCTCCTTGCTGAATGGTAACGAGATCAGCCGTTCTGCAGGGTATGAGGTAGGTATGAATGTCAAATGACGTCAGTTCAGCGGGACAACAATGCGAAACCGCGAGGGCCTGTGGTGTAACACCGGGCTACCTGCCACCTCCCCAGTGCTACACATCCTTCAAGGCGGGACCCCCCTTGGAAATAAATCAACTGTCAAAGTGGCAGCTCAGAGGTGTCAGATATTGGGTTGTGAAAGAAAAAGCAAAAGGCAAAGATAAATGAAGAAGGAAGTGAGTGAGTGTGGATGGTTAAAAATTCGCCCAGGTGCACTTTGGGAAAACTGTGAGACTCTTTTTCCTGGTTGCCCAGGATGTGTTGGAGCACAAGATGTATGTGAGCCTCTGCTTTTAATACCTCTCCATATATATGCTGCTGCTGCACAATGGCAGGGGGGCATGTGAAGTAGCTCTGAATGCCTCTCTGTAATGCTTTTCCATATGCTGCTGTAACTTTAACTGTGTCCCATCAACCACAGCGTTCAGCAGCCTGTCACCGGCCCGGCAGCGGCGTTTAAGAGCTGTCACAGTGCACACATGCAGCTCAGTGCGGAGCTGGAAGTCCCTCCGCTCAGTGTGCGCCTGTCACTGTATCAGACAGGTACAAAGACGCAGTGTGTTCAGCTGTCTGATGTGCTCGGGGATGGAAGCAAAGAGGGACGGGAGGAAGGAGAGATGACAGAAAGGTGTGAAGGAATAAAGGGATAAACAGAAGAAGAGGGGAAGTAAGAGGAGAAGGCAGGAGAGAGGAAAGCCTGAAGGTGTAGAGGGTCAGAAAAGGTGACGACAGAAAGGTGGAAAGAAAATAACATCGGCAAGAGAAGGAAGAGGAGAGAGGTCGATAAACAAGCAAAGAGTAAAGGGAAGGGTGGCAGAATAAAGGCGTAGAAGTAGGAAGGAAGAGAAAAGGATGAAAGAAGGAAACTCAGGCGAAAGCAGGAAAAAATGGAGGGAAAAGAAAGGAGAGGAAAAGCGTAACGGAAGAAGCAATGAATAACAGAAAGGAATGTAAGAAAGAAGAGATCTGTTAAAGAAACAAACACAGAGAGGCTGAATACCTTTTATTTTTTTTAATTCTGGTATTATTACACTGCAACCCCAACCTCTGTTTACTTTCTCTGATTTAATCGCCTCCCTTTCAATTAAAAGCCTGCAAACATGTCCGCCTCCCATCAGTGTGTTGGTTTTTGGCTCGAGCAGCCTCCTCGTCCAGCAGAGCCGTCGTCTTCCCTCCCTCTTGTTCGAATGCAGCGAGCTGAGCGCCGCCGCTCACGCTAACAGCTTCTGGCATCTCCAGACAGGAATTCGTTTTTGCCCCTGTGATCGCAGCAGGCTGGGATTTCGACACGGAGGGAGCTACAGAGAAGCATGTTATTATTATTTTTGTAGACACAGAGTTCTGGGGCCTCCCCATCCCAGATCCCTGTGTGTAGCGGGTCAGGGTCCTGCACACACTATCTAGAAACTTTTTGGCCTCGTGCACCTCAGTGTCAAGTCATTCAGAGAGGAAAAACACACACTATCAGATCATACATGAGTATCAGCATGAGGAGGATCAGCTATCTAAGCTCTTTAGCTCTCCCAGGTGGTGTTGTACAGGCTAATATATCTGACTGTATCCCAACCAGGCTGGTCCTGCGCCTCTGACTGTAATCCATACAGCAGCATGAAACCGTGGGACATAAACACTGCAGCCACGTATGAGGCGTGTGTGGCCTGGCTCGCTTTCACACCCCACCCAGCCGTCACCGGTTGCTAAGCCGGGAAGGTGACCATGAACTAATAACAGCATTCAAGCCTCATACAAACATACAGGCACACACGCATCCCAGGTGGGTCACAGCTGCTGAAGGAACCGCTCCGCATTGGCTCTAAAAATACCAGCGTTGACACAGGGAGGAAAACAAAAAAGCAAATTAATGAAGCCCCCTCTGTCCTGATTTAATGCTGCCAACCGCGGCTGGAGTTTTTCGCATCCTGTGAGATTTCATTCAGAGAATATCTCACATTCTTTTTTTTTTTTTTAAACATTTTTCAGCATTATGAGCTGAGCTGCTCCTGCTGTGAGCAATGAGATGAGGCCCTTCAGGTCTGCAACACCCCCGCCTTCGCTGCTAATATAGTGGAGGAACACCGTCCAAGCAGCTGGTATCTCACAGGCCCAGAGAGCTCTTATTGCTTTTATGAACATGAGGAATGGGAGATTGTATGAGCGTAAGATGGGGGAGCTGGAATTAATGGTTTTTCAGCCATACCTTGAGAACAGCAGGATTTTCCACAGTGGGAACACATGGTGGGCTTAGCTGTAATACAGTGTAATGAGATCTGAGAAGGACCCTTGAGTGTGAAGGGGCTGTCCACGCTGCAGGCTGCCTTCACGGGCTGCTAGAAAGATGAGATCGGGCTGGCACCGCGGGTCAACAAGTGGAAAGCATGTGTGGGCGCATGCATGTGTGTGTTCATCGGCAGCCGGTGTGTGGCGGCGCGGAACATCCTGTGTTTTAATTAAAACAGCATCGACCACCTTAACAGTTACAGGTGGGAAAATGTTGCACCTTTTTTACTTTCCGCTCTGCTGTAAACACCAATAAAGCGGTGTTAATGTGCCACATACACACCAACAGGCACAGAGGCTAATGTATACACATGTCCACACACACACACTCACACACACATACAGCCAATAGTCTTGTTCCTCGATCAAATTCCCCATTTCATGCCAGAGGGTATTTACATGGTGATGGAGAGTGCTGGAACACACACATAAACACAAACCTACTCACGAGGACATTAAAGCCTGGAGCTCAGTGATAATTAGAGGTCATTGGAGTGACAGCTGGCACCGGGCACACGACAGGGCTGCAGCCAGAGGAGGGGGATCAAACACAAAGCAGGCATTGCTCTCCGAACGCCGAGAACGCTGAGAAACGGCCGCAAAGTGAGTAAGCCGGTGCCTTAACGAACGGCTTTCCAAACAGGATCTTCGGTGTAACATGTGTGGTATGCTGTAAAATCTCCTGTCAATATGCGACTTCGTTTGCTGTCTGGCATGAAAGAGGAGGGAGATCAAACTGCCCTGATGGCTATCAGCTGGTTCGTTAAAGCATCCTGACAGGGGGCATTTGAACTCTGGGAGGACTTCAGTCTGTGGGATGTTCAAGCTCAAGTGTTGGATACTTGCAGAAGGCAGAGCAGCTATTTAACCGTGTTCAGGACTTTTGGGGTCTTTTGGTTTAGGTGACAGCTGTTGTTTGAAGATTTTTGTTTTTAATATAAGAAAAATGTGGGAATTTAAAAGCCTACAATCAGTACCAACAATTATTTTGCACCTATTCTTTCTTGGCGTCCAATGGACCCCGAAAGACCTACATAGGGCAACATGAAAGTCCTGAATTGGGTTAAAACTAGGGGTGGGACTTTAACGCGTTAATTGCAATTAATTAATTACAACAACAATAGCGCATTAAAAAAATTTGTGGCTATCCAGGACTGCTAGCGCTAACAACTCTGGTGTTTTCTGTGCTCGCTGCTTTGCGTTCAGGTGGTGCCGTTAGCTTGATGTGCTTCGGTGGGATGCAAATTATTTTTTGCACAAGTTGCACAAAACCACACTCTTGTCAAGGCTTCCATCAGGCAGTTTGTTAAAATGAAACTCCATCAGTCCAAGCGATGCACTCTCATCGGACTCCTCCATGTTTGTTGTTGTTAGCGTAGCGCTGACGCATCATGTGATCAGTGGACCATGAAATCGGACGCAAACTGCGATTTAAATGCGTAAATTTTTTAACACGTTAGTTTTGTTGTAATTAATTAATTGTAAATAACACTTTAAAGTCTATTAGGTTAACGTGTTAAAGTCCCACCCCTAATTAATACTCCAAGGGTTGAAACATGTTTCCAACAACCCTATTTTTATATAAACAATTTGCAACAGCAAATCAAAAAATGTGCAGGATTATGCTGTTGAGTTTTCTATTCGACATCTGGCGAGTCACGAAGACGTTGCTGCTGAGTGTATTTTGTAAAAACCTTTACTGACAACACATCTCATTAGCTCTGTAAGCCCACCATCCACCCCAACCACCCCCTAGATTCTCATAAATGTAGTTCTTCATTCATCCAAAACTACATCTTCTGACCTTCATCCAGCAATGTTCAGGTTTGCAGTGTATTTGGGAAAACAGCATGATAATAAAAAAATAACTGTGATTTCTAGGACACAGGGATGTCTGATGCGTAAGTGGAGCTTTTTAGCAACCCATAATGGGAGTCTTAACTTTCCCTCACAGACAAACAATGGCCGTCTAAGTGGAGTGTCAAAGCCTATAAAATGTGAATGCCTTTTCAACAGGTCATCCATTGGCAGTGTGTTTTATAGTGTTCTTCCTGTTCCAGATTTTCACAGCCAATTCCTGTCTACTTCATTACACTTCCATTGTGCTCCCTCGCATTTAGTCCTCGCGGTGAGAAAACCGATGCGCCGCCCAGCATTTTAGCTGCGTGTGGAGATTAGCGACGCATTTAGGTGCTTTAAAGTCTACCTGAGAAAAGCAATATATTTATACCTAAGAACTGTTCCAACCAGAAGTTTAACAGCCATCTGCGTGAAACAGAACTCCCATTGAGTGGCCCCTGATTGCAAATTAAAGCAAAGCAGTGAAAACGTGTTTGTCACACCACAGAAAACTGGCATTAACAAGTCAGCCAAATCTGAGTGATTAAAAAAATCATCAAGTGTACAAACTGAGGTTGCAAAACGTGAGCAGTATTTTCTGTTCACTGGACCGTGTTGGGTGATTGGCAGCCTTCACAGCAGCCCAAATGAACCGTACCAGCCGTGCAAACAGACCCGAGTTTGTTTTAACCAAACCAAACAGGTAAAAATCACAAACTGTGTACCGAGTATTTTCATCATTTTGCAGCTGTGGACTATGTTTCCTGCTACAATAAATAAGCACGCGAGGCGACTTCCACACTTCGGCGGGCATGTGTGTGCTGCTGACGACGGTAGCAGATGTCTGCGGGATGGGAGGACGAAGGAAGTAAGAGCGGATTAACCGTGAGTCCCTGTCTAAAGCTGAGGTGGTCGACTCCAGGGGCAGGTGTTGGTGGTGATCATCGATTCTTTATTAGTTTGGCTCCTCACAAAATCTGCTAATTCTGGCATCCAGGTGGAGGAGGTATCTGCAAAGCTTGTGAGCAAACTGTAGCTACGAGGTGTAACTCACGATCGAGTTGGAAAACGTCTTCTGGTTTCATGACGTCGTCGTGTTTTGGAGGAAGGGTCATGTGAAATCACTGAGTCATGTTTTCTGTTCTCATGAGCACAAAACTAATTAACAACAGGTCAACAGTGTCCCTCCACATTTTAACGTGTTTTCTGTGTTTATTTCTCGACATGTATGATGTGTTTAGAAACAAATCTCTCGTATGAAATCGCGGAGTCGTACTGTAAAGTTTTAACAGCAGATTTTACGGCCGCTCCGGAGCAGGTAAACATATTATTGCCTTGTAAAGTTAATATAACATGATGATTAACTTGTTAGCAAACAGATGGTTGTTTAAAGGCAACATGAGCGGGTGTGAGTTTTTTGGCCTCCCAGTTTTGATCTCAACGAGATCCAGAGGAGAACGTTGTCCTGTGTCTGCCTGTGGTGGACCTCTTTGCTGGGAAAGGATGTTAATTAGAATAGTGAAAGTTTGTTGAGGTGAAACTGAAGTCCATGCTAATTATTCTGGTGGTTCACTGAGCCTGGTCCCACTTCCAGCTCATCCCACATGGTCAGGATTCCTCAGGAGAACATTTGAACACACCAGGTACCTTCAGTGTTAATGTCAAAAAGCTGCGAGTGTCAGAAATAGATGCCATGTGTCGGGAACTTCTGGTGTCGTCACACCAGACCTTGTAAGCTGCGGTTCGTGTTGCAAAAGGGTGCATCTTAACTCAAACCATGATCCTTTGCTCACCTAAACAAATGAGTTTAGATGTTTAAACTTCATCAAACAACAAGTGAAAGTAGACTTACATCACTACACAGTCAGAGACACAAACCTCCTGGGTCAAAGTCTGGTGACTTACGTCTCAATTATACTCCTGCGTGGATCTGCACGTAGACATCTGCAGACACCCTCACGTGTGTAGTTGTTGTTTTTACACTAATTTTCTGCTGTGTGGGAGTTTGTTTGCACGGCGGGTTGTACATGTGCACATACACACTGGTGCTAAGCGAGCAGGCTACTGTTCTGGGAGTGAGCTGAAACATCTTCCTCTTCCTCACAAGCAGCGCAATCCACTGTTTTTATGAAAATGTAGATTGCTTTATAGGATAACACGTCCCGACAGAAGTTGTTAGAATTTTACCATTATGGGCCAGTATTTAATGATTCTCTACAAACGGACCGTACCAGAGGTTATGTCTGAGCTTCTTGCAGTAATTTCACCGACCCGTAGCGCTGAACGCTGTCCAGAGCGTGTTTGGTGTCAGTCAAGCTTCTTGCGTGTTATTGCGTCCTCTGAACTCAATGAGAGGGTCGGTTGCCTCGCGTCAGTTTGAACTGTGGAAATTACAGACAACAAGCGCTTCTGGTCAACGTTAACCCGGTTCTGGACCTCTGACATGCCACCCACGGATCTGTTACACAATTCAAGAAATGCCCGTTCAGGCTGGCTCAGTGCCAGGTTTGCGCTATAATTATAAAGAATCACGACCACTGAATGTCTTGGAAACCCTCTCCGTCCATCCCCCCCTCACTTACAAATGCAGCCAACCCAAACTGTAGCTGGAACCAGAAAAATGACAGCTATTGATACCATGTGTGTTTCTGGACGTGCCGTCAGTTTAAGAGTGGCGAAAAGATATTAATTTCCATATATTGAATTTTATGACGGGAGCCCATATTTTTGTGATAAACTGTACCAGTTTTTATTGGAAAAATCTATTCTTGTAGTGGTTTAGTTTAGGGTTTGAGAAGCAGGTTTTTGACAGGAAGGCCTCCGCTTGGAAGTCCTGAACTGTCTCATTGTGTCTGTGAGCGCTTCGGTTTTACGGCACGGACCGAAGAAGATGCCTTTGAGCGACACGTTTAATGCCAGCCAGTCCGGCGGGGCAGCTCCCAAGCAAAGAACACATGGTTACGCTTTGAGCAGCGCACCACAAGGCTTGTGCAATCACACGTTTGTCATGTTAAATATTTGTCAGAACCGTTTGTCGTGCCTTCATTACATCACACTCTGCTTATCCCCACAGAGCGTTTACCTGGATAGGAGCCAAAGCAAACTAAATAGTATTTTGAATAATAAGAGACTCATCTTCATTGTCTTTATAAGTGAGGCCTCCTATAGCCAAGCGCCTGTGTTTGGTGAATAGAACTCATGATACTGTGTTCAGAAACTGAGTCGTGTTCATTTTGTTGTGTTATTCTGATTAATAATTTTACATTTATGATCTTA
>NW_007578225.1:421289-439562 GCF_000690725.1 Stegastes partitus
GATTTTTGCGTCACTGGCTCCAAAAATCCAAGATGTCAACCAGGAAGTAGCAAAACCCTGGCTTCATGTTCTCAGTGCAGAAACCAACGGGTGACGTCACGGTAGCTACGTCCATCTTTTATACAGTCTATGATTGGCCACAAGTGCTGAAGAATGGTCCGACTGCTCCTAAATCATAAATCTGCTGTAGAGGAGAAAAAAAAAGCACACTCTGGCTTTTTTGTATTTCTTTAAACCAATCACAGTTGTTTTGGGCGGAGCTAAGCCCAGGATGCAATGACATCATCCCAGCAAAATAAAATCACTGAGACTTGTTTGGTGGAACATTTGCATGTAGGAAGGCTTGCACAAATTTACTGTAAGAACCAAGCAAGGCTATCTCATGACACAATCCAAATCTGCTTCAACACTTCCCATTGTCAGCATGTAGGTTACCCGTCGGAGGTTGTTGTTGTTGCAGATGGTGGAAGGGGAGGAGAAATCTGCATGAAATGTGCGGCGGAAACAGCAGGTTTACGCTTGTAGTCTACATCCTGTGAGTCGGACTACTTCTGGATTGGCTTTATTTTTCAGCCTGATAGTCAGTAAGCAGTTTCACATCCTCAGGTGGAGGTCTTTTATCTGTTTAAGAGGCCATTGCTGAAAATGAAAGGAGACGGAGTGTTTACAGGCAGGCCTCATGGCTCAGGAACACCACCTGCCTGTGGACATCAAGTCTGCCGAATCAGTAACATCTTTTAAATCAGTGCATAAATCACTTTTAGTCTCCTGATTTTACCAGATTTTACCGTCATCTGAATTGAATCAGTTTTAAAATCGAACCGTTTTATCTGCTTTATTTTTCTGCCCTTTATGAAGCACTTTGGGGGTTTTGAAAGTGCTCAAACAAGATTTTTCAGAATTATGTGCAAGCAGCGGCGTTATTACTCCCAATACTTAAGATACATGAGAGCACCCTTGTAAAAAGAAGAAGAAGAAAAAAAAGAGAGGTTATGGGGAGCAACAGTTTTACAACCTGTAAAACTGGCTCTGTAGCCTACCTCAGAGCCAGACATTTTCCACTCTTTAGCATCTCTGCGTTTTTTAGTGTAGCCGTCCAAGATTTGTATTTTTTTTTTCTTCCACTCCTCTCCAGCAGAAAGAGGCATCGACTAACGGCTGACATGGCTTTTTGGGGAGCAGCAGCAGCAGGGAAGAGAAAGGTCACGTGTGGACGTGACCTGCAGCAGTGGCTGAGATAAACCAGACCTGCTGTCGTTGAGTCAGGGGAGGACTTCTGGGTAAAGAGGTGTGGGCTTTTTCAGGAGGCTGATGAAATCTGTCCTAACGTTCCCCCGGTTAGGAAAGGTCCTCTCCAAACATTTAAGAGTGACATCAGACTTTCCTCATCCCCTCGTCGCTGCAGTCAGAAATAGATATTTAAGCCCACGTGGTCCAAAAGTAAAACAAAAGTACAGCAGAAGGAGGATGTCCTAGTGGCCTATTGTCTGCATCGCATACGGGAATACAACGTCCAGCCATAGTAAACTTAAAAACTAAACTAAACTTAAAGCCTAAAAATAATTGATGTTCCCATATTAGTGTCATTGTTGGTTCACATGTCACCAAACATCCATCCATCCATTATCTATACACAGCTTAATCCTCACCAGGGTCATGGGGGGCTGGAGTCTATCCCAGCTGACTCAGGGTGAAGGCAGGTTCACCTGGACAGGTAACCAGTCTATCACAGGGCTACACTTAGAGACAGACAACCAAGCACACTCACATTCACACCTACGGACAATTTAGAATCGCCAATTAACCTCAACATGTTTTTGGACCTTGTGGGAGGAAGCCGGAGAACCCGGAGAGAACCCACGCTGCATGGGGAGAACATGGGACACAAACCAGCGACCTTCTTGCTGCGAGGCAACAGTGCTACCAACTGCGCCACCCTGCAGCCCGTCACCAAACATATATTTTGTAAATAAATAATTATCTCAGCTCAGGATCGTGGGCTGGTTAGCACTGTTGTCTCACAGCTAGAAGGTCGCCAGTTCGCATCCCGGTGAGGACACCCGGGATCTTTCTGCGTGGAGTCTCCATGTTCTCCCCGTGCAGCGTGGGTTCTCTCCAGGTTCTCCGGCTTCCTCCCACAGTCCAGAAACATGCTGAGGTTAATTGGTGATTCTAAATTGTCCGTAGGTGTGAATGTGAGTGTGCTTGGTTGTCTGTCTCTAAGTGTAGCCCTGTGATAGACTGGTTACCTGTCCAGGTGAACCTGCCTTCACCCTGAGTCAGCTGGGATAGACTCCGCCCCCCATGACCCTGGTGAGGATGTATAGATAATGGATGGATGGTTGAACTGTCACTGCTCTCATTCAGGCTCACATCAGCGTCATTCTCCTCGTCGCTGCCCACGCCTTCATTCCCACTGGAGTCCCTCTCCCATAGAGACGAACAGGACTGGATGAGTGCAGCACATGTTAACTGGCCATACAGTCAAGATGGAACAAAATACTGCCAACAGTTCTAATTACTGAATTATCTATTATTAGTTTAGTTCAGGTCGTGTGTTTTCACCTCAGCAATACTTGTATATTATCTTCTAGGAGGAAAATATTGTTCAAACTGTTCGGGCTTATGGAACACAAATATGAACAAAAGTGGAGCGGAGTGGACTTTAGGTGGGACAACGTAAATCTTTATGTCAGGACTGTGGTTTTCATGGTGTCATTAATAATCCAGATATGCTACAGTTATACAATGTCTGAAATAACAACATCTAAATAACATAATGTTCCCCCCATAAATGTAATTAATAGCTGTAAAGAATTATTTGCATAAATATTATCAGTAGCTTTGCGGTGGTGTGTGTCCTACACGGCAGCCTGAGCTTTTCTTTTTATCATCAACAACAGGAACATGTCACATACGTCCCTCGTCCACCTCTGACAGAAACGTGATGGAGTAACGATTCCAGGGGGAGCTCTGCGGCCTGCTGTGTTCCTGAAGCCTCCGTCCACACGGAGCTGCACTCCGAGCCAGCGAGCCTTAAATCACTGGAGAGTTTCTGGACTGGGCTGAGCTGTGCTGTGTCCTCCGTCAGAGCAGACCGTGTACAGTTGGACAAGGATGAATCAGGCCATTATTAATTATCCAGCACGCAGGTTAGGGGCGCCATAAATAACCATCGACTGACAGACAGATTTTAACCAGAAAAACAGGCAGGGGTTTGTGGGTATGTGGCGAACTTTGAGAAATCTGGATTATAAGGGTATCACCTCAGCGAGGTGCTGCACCGCTTTTTGAAGAGTCCTGCTCAATCAGCAAAGAATGTCAAGAAAAGGAGACACAATTCAATGTTTATTTGAACCCAGGATTTCTTTTTTTCTGGATCCAAAATTCAGCATAGAGTACTTTTAAAGAAAGCATTTTTTTTTTTTACTAGTTATCTGACAATATTTGTACACTGGCTCTTTTACTTAATTCAAAACTTCAGATATTTAAGAGGCTGACTCTACACGGCCGTCAGATGACACCGGAACGCAGCTCTCTAAGTTAAATATATCGAGCCACACCGTTCAAACGTGAGCGTACGTCGATGAAGGACCGGCTTGTTCCGACTTTTTAGCAGAAATTTGTGGCAGGCAGCGTGATCATACAAAATCCTGTAATTTTAAAGGTATGCTTCAAAAAATAACTGCTACAAAGCGCCCATGAAATTTGAACACTAACAGGGTCTTAGTGTTGTTGCTTCAAACCACCCATGGGTCCGCTCTGGTTTTGTTTTTCCCACCCACCAAGGCAAATAGACGGCGTGTGGGACATCAAAGAGCAGAGATGCCCTCAGGGCACCCAGGGGCCAAAGCATCTCTGAGTTCAGGCAACATTTCACTCGTACAAATCACCTCCTGATTATAGACGTCTTATCTTTCCTCATCGTGTCTGTCATTTCTTAAAAAATGGTCGCGATGACCGTGAGGTCAGCAAATCCGTGAAGAAGTCGAGGTATCAGCTCTGAGTGTCCTGCACAGTAAGACGCAAATAAACCCAGATATCCACGTGTTGACTTAGTTCAGGCTATGATTTGTATGCCTGCTTATGGTCAGCACAAGTCAAATATGAGGTCAGTATATTTTGACTCTCCAGCCCCCATCTCAATAGCCCCTGAGCTGTGACAGGGTTTTCCGCTGCACATTCAGCACGATGAGTCAAATAAACAAATAATTCCATCCTTTTCGCCTCAAGGTGCTCATCGTTATACATATTTAGTGACGGAAGATTACGATTTTAATAAGCATAATAGGAGAGGGCCTGTTGGCCTCCCCGTGGCAAAACATTTATACAGCATGCAAAAGGGCCTGTGGGTTCACCTGCGGTCCGGGGAGAAAGAGTTGACTTTTATTTTAGTCTTCAGCCGCACCGCCTCGGTCCCACCAGAGCAGCACAGTGGGAGCATTTAGCGGAAGAGCTGCACGGCTCAGTCATACGTCTGGATGCATGTGTGTGTGGTGGGATGATTCATACTGAGGAGGAGAGAAGATGAAACACCTGCACAATGTCATCCTTGTGCCATCTTACTCACTGATAGTTTAATCCACCGTGCAGGTCAGGGTTTAAACTGAAACAGTGCCGGGCCTTTAGGTGGGACGACTAGAGAGGAAAAACATGACTCAGTATTCATAATAAGTAGAACTGGATTCTGTTTGCTGGGTTCTTCTGAACCCCTGAAGGCCTTTTCTTTCCTTCAAGCTATTTCCAGAATAATTCAGTTGTTTTTCCGCTTACATCTTGGGTCCATTTGTTTTTGTAGTTTTTGGCCAACGTTCTCACCAATGTAATTTCTGAGCTCTGGGAGCACAACTAAATCAAGCAGTTTTCAAAATAGTAGAAAGGTCACACAGATGCTTTTCAGATGCCTCCTTTAAAGTGTGAGCAGTGTTTCATAGCCAGACACTTACATATAGGATCGTCATTAATGCCTGAGAGGAGCTCAGGATGGAGCCTGTCAGTCCAAAACATTGTCGGCTGGCTCATGTTTGACCCACTGACTGTACGTAAAGATGGACGTCACACGTGTATTTCCTGATCAGAGGTTTGACTCCTCCTGACTCTTTAATCCAAAAATGGGCAAAAAGGTGGAGTGTGAGTGGAGCTGACGTGGGTCATTCACTCCACCCACCTGTCACTTAATTCTGCATCACTTCAAGTCTGTGAACATGGGATTTATTTTAAAAAAGAAAATAAAATCAGTCCTTGTACAGTTTTTTTATGATCTGGAAAAACCCCCACAGAGACCAAAGCTGTTTTTTTGTTTGTACCAGGCTCTAAAGATGTTTATTTCTGCTGTGAAGTTGGACTTTCTTACATGGATTTCTATGAAGACTGAGTCACTTTGGAGGCAGCATCACGTGGACATTTGATGAACTGCAGTTTTTGGCACTTCGGCTTCATTTTTCGGCACCAGGTTTGGTTGATGCAGCTGCTTTTTTGTGCATTTAAATATCTTGTGATGTCAGTATTAGACATAAAAACACAAGTGTTTCTCACCCTGCTGGCTGAATTTGGATGAATAGGCCCCTCGTGCAGATGTCATCTTAGGTGCTGCAAAATAAAGACAAACACAACCCTGGTGATGCTGCCTGCTTAACAGAAGGTGGTTTTCTAAATGATCTGCCAGTTCTTATATCAATTCCCACAACTGGAGATGAGAATCCTGGGACATTTATAGGAAATCACAGATTATTTGAAGCAGCCTGAACCACAAACGAGCTAAAATGATGTCCACATTCCCGTGAAGTCAAACCTCCAGCTCTTGGGCGACTGTTTTTCTGTTTATTTTTCGATGCGAGATGAGCTGAAAATGTTTAGAGCAGACTACCTCAAATGCCTTTTGTTGCACAACTGATTGACAGCTGTTTATAACACACAAACTGTAACCAAATGAGATTACTGGCTTTCATCTGAGTGTGAAATGCGTTTCATAGCAATTCTTCTGTGGGTTGTATTGCACTAATTATGGAAGAGCTGGTTTAAACAGCGATCCATCAGCGCTCTGACAACTCATGCATGCATTCGGGGCCAATGTGAGCGGAGCTGGCAGCTTAATTGTCAGTAAATGAATACAAGATCCTGGAATTGTTTTCATTCTCCGTCGCTGAGCAATAAATTCAATCCACGGCTCAGTATTTGTTGAAATTTAATAAAACACAAGATGCTTTTTATTTTCTTTTTTTTAAATAACAAACTACACTGAAGCGACTCAGGAGCTTTAAAGACTCAGCGTTAAAGCAAAGCAGGACTTTTTTGGTGAAAAGTGTTTTTTTTATTATTATTATTTACGGCTCCTGTTTCATTTTTGCAGTTTTCACTCTTATTCAATCTTTCTCTCGCACACAGTTTGCTTTCATGTGTTCTGGATGTTGTTTTCAGCAACTTGGCTGGACAAATAAATACTGATGTGGAAATTATAATGAGCAGATGAGAAACTCAGCAGCTCTCAGTTTTGGTGGCGATTAGCCAACAGTTAGCAGACACAAGTCACTCTGACACACGGTTGGTTAGAAGTCTAAAGATATTGACTAAAATCTGGCAAAATTTGTCTCAAAAGTCAAAGTTAAATAGGTGCCTTCATCACGTCTGCTCTCTGTTTCGATATAATTTTAGTGGCTATATGTTAAAATGATCTAATTTTAAAACAAATGTATGTATTTTAGTGTGTAGGTTCCTCTCTGTTAATTGATTTATTCCCTAGAACCTATCTCTGTGTATGACAGTTATATACAGCACCCTCCATAATTATTGGTTAAGATGTGTTAAAAGCCATAAAATAAATTACATTTTTATTGCAGAAGCACCCTCTCACACTGAAAATTGTAGAAAGATGTAACCTTCAACTCAACTCAAATGAAATGTTGTACAAAGCGTTAACATCCAGGGTGCTGATAATTGCGGCACACATGATCTGATGTAAAAGAATTATTTTTTAATGTGGGATTTTTTTTCACACTGAATAAATGCACTCAAATTAAAGGTTGAATTTTCCTCTTTTTTTGTATTGAATTGAAACTGAATTTACTAGAAGTTAAAGAACACATCTGAACCAATAGTTATGGAGGGCGCTGTGTTTAGAAGTTTCATCCGTGAAAATATTCCCTTCATGCCGTAAAATGACTTCACACCTTTACTTCTTTTAGAAAGTGCAGATCTGTGACCACTGCTCTGTCCTGACTCACCTGTAACTCTATAAAAATAAAAAATAAAAATAAGAAAAATAAACCTGCAAGTGGGCGCAACAAGACAAACACAAAATGGGTCAGGAAAATAATGAACATGTATATATAAATAAATTGCATAAACGTGTGTGTGTTTTTTTTGTTTTTGTTTTTAAATGTATAGATATTTTAAAAGTCGATAAAATCCAAATATGAAATAACAATGAAGTGATTGGACTATAGTTCGTCAGACGGATTCTGTTCCTGCCTCTCATCGAGCTTAAACCCTGCCTGGCTAGTTTTAGATCAATTAATTATTATATATATTTATATTGTCTATGTTTGAGCATTTGTAGTTGTTTTGATCACTGAAACAACGATAAACGTTTTATACTTATGGTGTATAAATAATGTTTGGGCTACATCTAGCCCTGACACAATCCCATATGGACTTTGTTAGTGAATTTTTATAGATACTGACGGTTGTTTGTATGATAAAAGGGGATAAAAGCGGTCTTTATTTAGCCAGAGACTCTCAGTTCTATATGAGAGCTACAGTGTTGAAGTCGGGTCCAGTTCTTTGTGGGCAGGTTCGTCACAGAAAAGTCTCGCTGGACTATCTGAAAATTAAACCTCTTACAGCAGAGAAGAAAAAAAAGATGTAAATGAGAAACAGACGAAGCCTCGCCGAGTAAACAGGAGCTGTAGGTTGCTTATCAAGAGGACGGTCACGTCAGAGGCGGCCGGCATCGTGGTGTCGTGATGACTGTGTGAGATGTTTAGTCCGAGAAAACGAAGCGGAACGGATAAAGGCCGGAGACGTTTATTACTCCGTCTGGTCGGTTTGTCTCCGTTCCACAGGAATGGACCGAACACTAACATCAAATGGGAATTTTGGAACTGTTAAATGTCTACAGAGACTAAAATGTTTTGAAATATGTCTTGAAATGTGATGCTCTCTCTTTGTACAAAGAGCAGGCACCACGGTTTCACTGATTCTTAGGGTACTGGCTTATTGTCATTAATTATGGGGTTTTTTTTTCCACTCTGGAAATTATTAGCAGATTCTATTTTTATTGAAGGACCAAGAAGATGTCAGGAATGAAGCATTTGCGGGACAACAGCGGAAACGTCACATTCCAGGCCAGAGAAAGGCGACATGTCCACCATGTGCTGGGTGGGAGACACACTACTAATACTTTAAAGTGACAGTATACTCTACATGCTCTTTAAGGAATATCACCATACTTCTCTAGTGTGTGCAAGTGTCTTCACAAACACTTTAAAAAGGTTTTGAACACTCTAAGAATGAACATTTTTAAATAAAGATGATTTATTTAACACGGCTGCCTTTAAATCCTGAGTTAGACAAGAAAGACGTTTCAGTGTTTGCACATTTATCCGAGTTTCTTAAATAGTTTAACCTGTTCAGCCCTGAGCTATTTTTCAGGCCTCTGCTCGAAAATGACATCCCCGTAATAAAAACAGTTTATCTCTGCAACCACAAGGCCTATTTGAATAATTGTTGTGTCACAGTAAAAGGAACACTTTTAAGTTTGTTCAGATGTGTAAATATCAGTATATGTATGTTACTGGTTAAGAGTAAATGAAGATGGCACACAGCACAAATGGCACATTTTCAGGTTTGCATAAAAAAATAAAAATAAAAATAAAAAAGCCCTTGGAGGATAATGATCTCCTTGGAATGATCCAGCTGCAGCTCTGAACCTCTCCCAGATCACAGACAACATGTGAACATTGTGACTCTGATAAAGTGAAGCAGAACAACATCAGAGAGTTTTTAGTCCAGACGGTCTCATTCTGGCTCACTGGTGACCATCTGAATGTTCTCATGTACAAACTATATATTCCACTAGTATAGCACTGATGGTGTTTAATACATCCACATACAGCAGTTTTTTGTGACGCTGTGAAGCTCCTGTGGTGACGCAAGGCTGTATCTCCGTCGTGATTGGTCGATTTCAGTGATTGAGACCGCCTTCGAATCGTTTGAGCCAATAGAATATCGCGACAGCCACCAAAATGAGATTGACAGCACTGTTAGCCAATCAGAATCAGCCATTCTTTCTGCTAACGAAGCCTCCAAAAGACGCCCGGAATGATTTCAGCGTAACACAGGAAGTAGCACTAACTGGTTCCGGTGTGGATTTACCGATAAAATAAACTTTTCATGACTGAACAGCTAAGGTCAGAGACATTTTACAGCTACAGGTTGATGAAGCGGTTTGGGTTTTTGCTGTTCTTTGGGTTGTTTCTCGCTGATGCTTTGGTTTCAGAGAGCTGTGATGGACATGTCTGGAATCTGTGGACTGTCTGCTTTTGTTTGAGGGGTTGTTTTGCATAAAGTACCAAAGCGCTGGAGCCAGAAATGTGACAAGTGGGTTGACTGGGTGGCGCTACATCGATGTCCATGTGTGATAATTAGTTTAGTTGAGTTGTGTTTGGGGCATGTAGAAATGGCTGATATGTTCTTGTAGCCCAGGTTCTGCTGTTTAATCACTATGTTCTTTCATGATTAGTGCATCATTTCACACTATTTCTTTGTGTGAAGGTTAATAAATAGTCGGGGAGACACAGATGACCAGATAGTTGTGTTGACTTTAAACTGTTTAGTTATAACAAGAAGACATTTTGAGTTGTACCAACCTGAATCCAAACTCTAACGCCATACAATGAACCAGTAAAACCAGCAGATTTCTGTTGGTAAACTGATTTCCATGAACTGTTTCCACTCTTGTTGACAGCTGGGTTCGTTTTTCAGGAATCCTGTCGTCTAAAAAGTGAGTTTATCCTAAAATCTGAAGCGACTCACGCAGCTTATGTTTCTGATTTCAAACAGCGCTGCATGAAATTGACTCATTAGCATCAAAGAGCATTCAGAATGGCATTTAATTAAATTTCAGAAATGACTGTGGCTTTTTTGGCTCAAATATAATAAAATGCAATTTAAAAAAAAATAAAAAATCACCGCTATTGTTGTTTCAGTCCTCTGACATTATGTAAAATATATATAGTAATACTGAAAAAACTATGATAGAATTGTAAATAAGCATTTGATAAACTGTCTTGTGGTCTGTGTGGCAGGATTACATGTATTTCAATTTTAAATTCACCTCGTTAAACCCTCACCGATTACGTATGGAAACAGCACAAATGCAAACATGATCGGTTTTATTTCCTGACATGACTTGGAGCTGCCTCTCCGTTGTCCAACGCTGGCTTCAATGTTTTCCAGCTGTGCGTTTTCTCTACGTTGTTGTTGTGTTGCACTGGGGGACATTAGACAATATCAACCCCACTGGAGAAATAAATGAAGTCAGTACGTTCTGACATCCATTTCATTTTGGTTTCTGTCGTCTGGATTGCGCTCTGCTTTATTATTTGACCACATTTTTATTGTTTTGGTCTGTTTCAGCACTTTTTAACCTTTTCCTTAGAAACTGATATTCGGCTCCTCAAAAGCAGCTTTGTGCTCCAATAGAAGGAATCTGGAATCAAAGGGCAGCCTTGTTAGCAGATTTATGCCAGCGAGTCGGTGTATCTGTTTTCATACAATATATGTCGCGCATTTCAATGTGTCTTTGTGAAAATCATCTTCAAAGCAAACAATAAAAAGCAGTTTGAGTGCTTCGCCTTTCCCTCTTTCACAGGACATCAAATCAAAGCTTCGGTTTCTGAAGTTAATCTGTTCTCATGTAAAGCTGTGCTGAGGCACGGGGGTGAACGCCACTTAGGGAAGGCATGTGTTGTTGAGGGCTTACAAACAGCTCCTGAATGCAACTAGATAATCCCATGCAGCTCTCTCACTGTTCTTCACTGGTCTCCATTGTGAGGACGGTTCTGTGGACTCTGCCCGCCGACAGCAGGGGATGTTTTACTGCAGCGTGGGGCACAGAGGCAGACAGGGGAGGCCGCAAATGTAATCCACAGTAGCTGAGAGCCCAGGTTGAGTCTAAGCTGATAAGACTGTCTTGGGGCTAACGACAGGCCACAGCAGGTACCTGACCCATCCATTTCCCTGCAATAAAGCCTAACTTACAGCCCGCTCCCCTGAGGCTTCAAAGAAAGAGTCAGCCTGAGCTCAGGCCCGCTGAGGGTCACAGCCACTGAGGAGACGCCGAGCTGCAAAGCGTAGAAGATTGCGGACTGCCGATCTGTCTGCTCATCTTTCTATCTATCTCTCTGTAAATGACACCTGTGACATATGCAGCTCAGCTTACTCACGTGGCCCCGACGGCCAAAGTGCAAAGAAGACATGAGGTGCTCCGGAGGTCAAGGAGGGATGTCAGGAGGCCAGCTGCCCCCTGACCTCCTGTCTCTGGAGGAGGGTGGGTTCCATTCAGCTCCTGGCAGCATGTGTCCACAGTCTGACCTGAAACCAAAGTCCTGCAATGACCAAAGGTCTTCATCAGGCAAATTCTCACAGTGTGTCCAGGCACAGGGAGTCCGCTATTCAGGTTCCCCAGAACCCGCCTCTGCTCAGGCCGGGGTGTGTGATTGGTGCAAAGAAACAAGAGGGTGGCTGAAAGAAAACAAAAATGGCAGGCTTCTGACTTTGACAAATAGGAGAGGAAATACCACAGGCTGATGAAGTCCTATTAGGTGGTGAGAAAAACCCGTTATTTTATTAAAACTTTACACGGTGAGTTATTTTTGCTTTCTCCAAAGTCAACACACGAGGCCGACATGAGAAATAACAGACGCCACTTTACTGTGTAACGTGCACTGTCCCCCTGGGCAAAATATACCAGCAAGCAGAGGATATTCAAGTCGGGATTTCAATAAAAACGGACAGTTTCACAGCAAAACCACTTCATGCCATTAATTGTAATAAAATGTGGTGGACAGTTATATGGGCTAAAGGCCGAAGTGTCTATCCAGAACCTGGATGGCAGCGTTGGTCTTTGTGATCCAGAATGAAATATCGCAAAAACTTATGGGTGGGAGACCATGAAGTTTAGGTTCCTTCTATTTCTGCTATTCAATTGTTGATTCCTTGATTTGTCATTGAAATGTCAGCAATTGGTAGCCACATAGTCATAGTCAGACCTGTCACACAACACTGCATCAGCTCTGTTGGATAGTTAGATTGTCATTCTGCTATCTGGGATAAAGCGCTCTGGTTTATTTGTATTTGTTTGTGAAAGCAGCAGACTTGTACCCAAACACTAGTACACACATAAACCTTAAATGAATGTGGCGATCCTTTAACTTCTCAGGTCATACATGTGGTTAATGAGCGAATACTTGGAAAACGAATTAGTATTCAAATCAGCCTTAGTTTTGCTTTGTGTTCATTAATAACGAGCAAGTCTCTGACGCTGGTCATCATTATTCTTCACTGTTCACATGGAGACACAACTGCTGATCTTATACAGTCGTGACTCAATAATCCGACCCTTAACGATCCTAAACCTGCTATCCGACAGGTTTTTAGGAAAAACGAACGAAACCCATTAAAAACAGCCTTAACATAGCGACAGCCTTGGATTGTGACTCCGACATGACATTTAATGTCACCAGTCAGGATGACGGCGTATTATCTGACTGAACAATCCCACAGATTGGCTACGTTCACACTGCAGGACTTGATGCTCAATGAGGATTTCTTTGTGACTTCCTTCACGTTTCCAGTTCAATGCGACTTGTATGTGATCTGCTGTGTGAACTTCATACGAGCCAAAAGTGTCCCGCATGCGCAGAAGAGGACACGACGACGTCACACGCAGCGAGCGTGCTCAGTGTTTATGGAAGTAAACATGGCCGCTGCCCCCGATGGTGGAAACAGAAGTGTGAGCGCTAGCTAAAGTAGCATCAGCAGCCAAGTACTGTCTTTGCACTCCGGACACTTCCACCCCCCAAGTTGGTGAGAGCCCACACGGACCCCTCTGTGGACATCTACATGGTGTCCACTACTCTGCAGGTGCGACAGTGCTCATACTCAACAGTAGCGTTGATGTGCAGAAAAACATCGATGAACAGAGTCCTCCAAGCAGACTACAAGTATAATCAAGGCTTTAGAGATGTCTGCACAGAGCATTGCATACACCCTCTGAGGACAACATTTACATCCCTCATAAACAAGTCTAGCACCAGCTGAACCAGGCCCCATGCACAGCCTCACAGTGCTGATAACACACCTGTATAGTCTACTTAACTACTTCTCGTGGATTAGTCGTAGCAACTGCTTGAGTTCCTTGAAGATGTTCCAGCTCTCATCCAAGAGGCTTCGTCACCTCTGACTGACTAGTTGGGAGTTCCAGATATCTTTAAGGAGCCATTAACACCTGAGTTTTAATTTGGGGTTTGTTGCTCCTTCCCCTCGTTATGTGAGTCGTTAGTGCTCCCCCTGCCAGCATGGGGTTCGTTAGGGTCTTTGTGGCTAGATGTGGATGTGGTTTCATCTTAGGACTGACTCAGTTGCTACGATTAATCTACGAGAACACCCATGACCTGGATGACTGAGAATCTTCACAGACATCCTGCAACTACACCCCATCATTGGGTATTTTGATGCTGTTCCAGGTGCAGACGAGGGACAAATCTGAACACACTCTTATTTAGATTTATCGTTATAATAAATCTTGACGGAGGTATGCCACGCTGTGTTTGCTCTCTGCTGTCAGCTTGGTATCCAGCCAGCTTTTAAATTCACAGACAAAAAAACTATTTGTCCATCAGCACTGCGGGAACATGGAAATAACACCATGAAATTATAAAGCAGCAAAGTAAACAGAGAAAGAACACTCGCTAGCTCCCAGCAGAGCGATGCCAGGCAGCCCGGAGACCCTCAAAGCCTTCTGACAGGCTGCGGCATCGAGCACGGACCGACCTTCTCCTTGTGATGTGATTTACGACACATCATTTGGAGCGTACAATTAGGACCTGTAAATTTGCTTGTATCCGTGCACGGTCTCGCACCGCACTGAGCCTCGGGGAACGAGTGTAAACACTGATGGCGGCGGCGGCTCCCCCACAGAGACGCTGGACCGGATTCAACCCAGCGACGGCACGGCCTCCTGCCTCGTCCGTCAGGGGGATCGAGTCACAACAGCTCCGGGGAAGTGTCACACTCGAACACCGAGACAATAGCCAGCACTTTGGGCCGCGCAGCCGAGCAGACAAGCGTAACTAGCGGTGATGGGAAACCACTCCCTCATACGTAACTGTGTTGGATTTTATGATTTGAGTTTATACTGGTTTGCTGGTTGTGTGATATGTCTTCACGAGGGACCAGTAAAGCGCTTTGTAAAAATTCCCACAGTTTATGCAAGCTAAATTCTCGTGGTCTCTCTGGGGCAGCAACTCCGCCTCCTCTGTTTTCCCAGCGTCTCGCTACACCTTATAGCACATTGGAGATGGAGACAGAGAGGGGAATAAAAAGGAGAGGACAAACACAAGGGGATAGATGTAATCTGGTGCAGATAGCAGAGCCGAGCCACAGCTTAGAAACGCAGACGCGCAGGCTGGTGGAGTCGGGTGGAGTTTGACTTGCCGTTTTGGCGAAAAACACACAGAGAGAGATGAACGATAAAAGATTAGAGATCTCTGACATGTTGCTGTCTGATGTAGTTACACACCTGCTGGATTCAGTCCGCTTACAGTTCCAGTGCATCTCGAGTGAAGGCATGTGACCCTCTGATCACACCAAGCCAAACAAATCATTCCTACGTGTCAGTTCTGGGTGTTCTGGCTCACAAGGCCCAACAGTTCTCAGCTAGTGAGTGATTTAACAGATGGAGAGTCATGAGAAGGCTTTAATGCAAAGGTGTAGGCAAATTAGCACCATTTCTTAAACGTCACAGCACAAACACAACTCATCAGACTAAATCATCAACGTGAGGCGCTTCAGATGCTCCTAATGATGCTATAATGTGGTAAAAGAGACGGCTTTCAGCAGGTGGTGCTCTCTTCTTTGTTCTTTTAGCTGCGGTTATTACTTCTCGTGCTAAAAACACATTTCCTCCCATATTTATGACAGAGAAACCACCGATGCAGTTGTTCCCGCTAAAACAAAAACACATTACTTAATTTGAACCACCAAGCAAAACCATTAAAGGCGTGTTTAGCAGAGCAAATGGAAAAAGTTACGGGATGACGGTCGAAAACATATTTTTGGGAATGAAAATGACCGAATGTATTCCTGAGTTTGGGGGGGTTTTTTTTAGGTGAGGCGGTTTGTCTGTCGGGCATCTTCCAGAAACAGTCTTGCTCAAAGAAGACCGATCTGCGATGCAGAGGAATGCAGTGGGGGGCAGGGGGCCATCAGCCTGACCTCCACAGCCCGCTGCAGTGGGCCAGATGGGCCTTCACCCTGTAATCCCTCCACAACAGGGAGCAACGGGGACAGCTCAGGCGGCTCAGAAACTCCCTGCAGGGACGGACTCCAATAAAATCTCTTTGTTCCCCGGCGAGCGCTACATCTCGGGTCTTCATCAATGCTCCGGTTTGGGGTTTCAAGGGAAACTAAATACCCTCCTCATGCTCTTTGTTCGTGGAGTGAAGGGAAGATTGAAGTGAGAGCTTGTAGATTTATTAGGCGCCCGGAGTTTATTAAAGCAGAGCCGGGTGACACTCAGAGAGGCTGTGGTAACTATAGCGACACTGCTTTTTAGCGTATGAGTCTCTTGGTTTCATTATTGTCATCATAAACATTTTGGTTGTTGTTGTTGTGCTTGTGTTACCGTCGTTACCAGTGTCTACTTGTGTTTAGGGATGGATTATTTCTCGGTGAAGGTTGTCGTGATACTCCGGTACCGACAATAACTGTGAGATTTAACACATGAAACACAGAGGATCATATTATAAATAATTTACCGCCAGTAATGTTCTCGCTGACAGGAACAACAAACAGTGCTGTTGTGGTTTCACACTCTCCTCTACACTCATATTTTAAGTGTAATTCATTTGCCAAGACAATACACAAAGTTAGTGGTACGTTTCACTGGGAGCATTTTTTATTTTTTTGCATATTTTCTATAGATACAAGAATAATGTTGTGTCGGCCACAATAATTAGTGTAGGGAAAGTCTGATATCATTGTCAATTAATTCATTTATTGTTTGTGAAAATTATATAAAAGCGGCTTCATCAAAGTGCTTTTTCTGTGTTGTTTATAAGAATCCCCAGTTGCTGTAACTCCTGGAGGAGTCCAGATTGAAATGAAATACACACAAAAAGTAAAACATCAACACTAGTAAGAATACATCAGAAGCACTCATACAAAACATTAGAAACATTTTGAATCACTGATAACAAAGGCCAGACAACAATAACCCAGATGTCATTTATTATAGTTATTTATTCTCTTTTCTATGAGTCCATGTCCCGATTGTGCACCTTCATTTTGTTGTATAATGACAACAAATTATCTTGAATATCTTTAATCAGTTAATTAGTTTAACTCATTTTCATGATTATTAGTTAGTTGTTTGCCGAAGCCCAACATGATGTTTTTTTCATTAACTCTCATTTAAAAAAGAAAAAAGAAACAAGTAAATAAGCAAATTTGAAGCTTGTATCAAAGAAACTGGACTTTTTATTTTATTTTATTTTTACTCATGACTTTAGCAAATGCTGACATAATCAAAATAGTTTGGTGGTTAATTTAATTTTCAAGTTGTTTTAATTGATCATCGATTTGCTTTAGCCGTCCTCCATTATCACTATAATAATTGGTAATAATAGGTAACGTCTTAGCAATGAGAGAAACACAGTAGTGTGGAATAGAATAGAATAGAATTTAATTTAATAGAATATTGTGAGATCTTGGTGTTACAATGTGAAGTGTCCTTAGATGACTTATNAAATAATTTGTCAGTAATGTTCTCGCTGACAGGAACAACAAACAGTGCTTTTGTGGTTTCACACTCTACACTCATATTTTAAGTGTAATTCATTTCCACAAAGTTAATGGTACGTTTCACTGGGAGCAATTTTTTTATTCTTTTGCAAATTTTCTATAGATATTAGAATAATGTCGCCGTTGTGTCGGCCACAATAACTAGTGTAGGGAAAGTCTGATATCATTGTCAATTAATTCATTTATTATTTGTGAAAATTACATAAAAGCGGCTTCATCAAAGTGCTTTTTCTGTTGTTTATAAGAATCCCCAGTTTTTGTAACTCCTGGAGGAGTCCAGATTTAAATAAAATACTTCAGTCATATCAATAGTCTTGAACTCAAACTACACACAAAAAGTAAAAAACTACAACAGTACAACACTAGTAAGAATACATAAAAAGTACTCATATAAAACATTAAAAACAATTAGAATCACTGATAACAAAGGCCAGACAACAATAACTCAGATATTATTTATTGTAGTTATTTATTCTTTTTATTCTCTTTTTTATGTGTCCGTGTCTCGACTGTGCTCCTTCATTTCATTGTATAATGACAACAGAGCATCTTGAATATCTTTAATCAGTTAACTACTTTAACAAATTTTCTTGATTATTAGTTAATTGTTTGCCAAAAAGCCCAACATGATGTTTTTAAATATGCTCTTTTTTCCATGAACTCTCATTAAAAAAATAAGAAACAAAAAAATAAACAAATTTGAAGCTTGTATCAAAGAAATGTGATTTTTTCTTTTCTTTTCTTTTTACTCATGACTTTAGCAAATACTGACATAATCAATATAATTTGGTGCTTAATTTAATTTTCAAGTTGTTTTTATTGATCATGGATTTGCTTTAGCCGCCCTCTATTATCACTATAATAATTTTTATGTAGCATCACACCATAGCTAACGTCTTAGCAATGAGAGAAACACAGTAGTGTGAGAATAGAATAGAATAGAATAGAATAGAATAGAATAGAATAGAATAGAATAGAAAATTGTGAGATCTTGGTGATACAATGTGAAGTGTCCTTAGATGACTTACATTGTGACTGGTGCTGTATAAATAAAACAGAATTAAATAGATTTGTTCTGCATATAGGACACCTGGGATCTGTCTGCGTGGAGTCTCCATGTTCTCCCCGTGCAGCGTGGGTTCTCTCCGGGTTCTCCGGCTTCCTCCCACAGTCCAGAAACATGCTGAGGTT
>NW_007578225.1:439852-453324 GCF_000690725.1 Stegastes partitus
GACAGACGCTGTAATCAGAATCAGAGTGAAGCTGTAAAACATGTCTCTGCCGCGTGTTTTGTGTGTCTGTTATTTGTACTTCCTCTGTTTTTGCACCGCTGTTAAAAAATCAAAAAATTCCTCACAGGTATGAAAAGTTTGTAATCACACCGCACGCGTGTGATTACAGAAAAATGCGACTTCCACGTCGGAGATATAATTTTAAAGCGGCGGTCTGTTTGTTTCGGTTGCTATGGAGATGAAAGACGAGTGTTTACAGCCGACTACCGAAGGCCTGGCCGTATCAGCCGCGCAGTTCGGGGAAACAACCTTCTAATTAGCACTTCCACCTTTTGGAAGCACTTAGACAGCTTGAGAGGAGTGTGATTTAGCAGCGTGCATGGTAATAATATTTGTGCTGAGTTCTGCATGCTATCCTCTGCTGAGCCCCTTGATGTCTACATCAGCTCGGCGAGAACATCGGCGTCCCATGCAAAGCTTCCTCCGGACTGACAACGCTCCGCAGCCTATTATGACAGAACGGACTAATTGCAGGGAAGACAGCCATAAAACCTGCCAAATCCCATTTGTTAATGATTGCTGGGATGAATCTGTTTACATCTGTCGGATACCTCGGCATGTGAACGAGGCGAGGCCACCAGGAGAACAATGGACAGAGTAAATATTTGATCCCGTCTTTCTTCTCTGCTGTGTCTAGCTGTCATTACAGATAGAGGGTGAGATTCAAGAGATCGCATGCCTCCAGTGTATAATGACTCATAAACAGCTTGTGCGAGAAATGAAATATGGTTTTAATTGAAGCATAAATGTTTACGAGAGCGTACGAGACATGAAAGCCGGCGGCCGAGGCTCCGTGTGCGGCTGCGGCGGCTATCAGAGGCGGCTAATAGTGTTTATCGGAGCCGATGACCGAATTTTCATTGTTGCCTCTCTCTCGAGCAAACAAACACATCTTTTCGGACGGTTGTCTGTCAGCGAGAGGCGTCTCAACATCCACTTCCCATTACTCGGGTCGGTTTCCATTCAAGAGAAGCGACAATAACAGAATCACAAACCCGTTAAGTGAATCAGCAGCAGTGTCAGCGCTTCGGGTAAATCAGAGGGAAGGCACGTCAGGTCACCAACGAAGCATTTCTTTGTTCCAGTCGTCTCTGCCAACGTGCTTAACTCCAGTTGTTATGTGAAGTGATGTTACAACAGTATAACGCTAGGAAGAATACATCAAAGTAAAACATTAAAAACCAGTTAGAATCATTGACAACAAAGGCCAGACAACAACAACTCAGATATTATTTATTATAGTTATTTATTCTCTTTTCCATGAGTCCGTGTCCCGTCTGTGCTCCTTCATTTCGTTGTGTAATGACATCAGAGTATCTTTCATATCTTGAATTAGTTAATTAACTAATAATAAATGTTATAAGGAAGGCTGAGACTGTTTTATTTTTTCATGTTGTTCATTTTCACGTCTGCAGATCACAGGTCACGAACCAAACACGTCTTTGTTCCAGTCGTCTCTGCCAATGTGCTTAACTCCAGTTCTTATGTGAAATGATGTTACAACAGTATAACGCGAGTAGAAATACATTAAAAGTACTCATACAAAACATTAAAACAGTTAGAATCACTGATAACAAAGGCCAGACAACAACAACTCAGATATCATTTATTATAGTTATTTATTCTCTTTTCTGTGAGTCCGTAGAGTATCTTTCATGTCTTAAATTAGTTAATTCACTAATAATGAATGTTATAACGAAGGCTGTGACTGTTTAATTTTTTCATGTTGTTCATTTTCACGTCTGCAGACCACAGGTCACGAACCAAACACGTCTTTGTTCCAGTCGTCTTCGCCAACATGCTTAATTCCAGTTGATTTTAATGCTCTTGTGCCTCTTTGGGGTTCGTTTCTTCTAAATTTGAAATCTATTGGAAATCATTAGAAGTCCCCGTCCACCCAGAAACACGTCTGCTCGTTGTTATTCGGATGTTTGAACCGCACACAATGAACTCCGACGTGCTGTCTTCACATCCCTTTAGTTAGAATTTATACTTGCAATATTCTCATCCTGATGTGGGAAAGAAAGCGCGTTATGACCACATGACTGATGCGCGGTGATTGATCAGTCAGCACGCTGCATGTTTGATCATTTATAACATTAAGGCTGAACGTTATTCTGAACATTTGACGTGATCGGGTCTGGATTCAGTTGTCTTCTGCCTCCGTCTTAAAAACAGCCATCGCTGCTTTAACAAAGTCATTTAACTCTTGTGCAGATGAAGATATTACTCAAAGCAGAGCACGTTTCGAATGTGAAGGGGTTCGTTTAATTAATGTAATAACAGGAACAATACTGAAGCCCTCTTCGTCCACCCACCTCATGTACAGAAAGAGTCAAAAACTCTGTATTTATTGTTAATAACAGCATTTATTCCTGTTATGAGAATCTGCACATTTACTTCTCATCTCACAAAATGAAAACAAAACTTTGGTTTACTTTTTAAAAAAAATACCCCGTAGTTTGTGGAAGAATCTGTGCAACACCAGCGTCTTTCTACACGTCCTCTAATTTATTCCTCCCATTAAAGAAAAATCTAAATTCACACTCAAATAACTAGAAACTGAAAAAAGTAATAATAAATGAAAATTTGCTAAATTACAATTTAGTGAAATAAGACGTTGCTTTTGAATTGTGGTTGAAGAGAATAATTTTAAAAAACAAACAAAACTGTCATGCTGCTTTTTTATTTTTTTTATATATATATTTCTGTTGAACCGCAATTCAAAAGCAACAACATGATTTTTACTAAATTTCTATTTATTATTACTTTTGTCAATTTGAGCTTATTTCAGTGTGTTTTTTTTTCTTCCTTCTTTAATGGGAGGCTATGAACACATCTGAGGACAACTGCAGCACAACCCTGTCCAGTAATGTTATTTTCCACATTCTAAGGAATCATAATTGAATCTACACACATAGGAGAATCTACACAGCAGCAGCAATACTTCTATATGTTTCTGCTTTAGTTTTATTTTAAGTCTCTATATTTCACACACGATCCCCAAAATGTCCCTGCTGCTGTGGATCAACGCAGGATTTTCTTTATTTTTTAACCTGTTTTTTTTGTTTTTTGTTTTTTTAATCCTGCTGCTCTCATTTAAACGCATGTGTATTTTTTGTGAAGAAGAAAATCTTTGTATATATGCTCAGCCTGTAATGTTAAATCTGATTACACTTATTTGAATGGAGTCATCAGAGCTGTACGCAGTTTTTACAAACACCCAACAGATGGTTTTAAATTCAGAATTCTGCCGATACGTACCCAGAAAAACACTGACAACAGCATGTAGAGCAGAATTAGACCAGTTGAAAATTAACATAAAAAAAAAAAAAAAAGACCACTCACATTTTTTAATCTCCTGAAATCTCGCCCTCCAAACTCTGGAGCTGATCCCTGAAAGTCATGAGACTAACCGTCGCTCTGAGCAGACTCACAACAACAGTGAGACTAAACCAAATTATTAGAATAGTAAAGTGAGGAAACCTATTTCGATTATTGAAAAGAAGAAACTAAACTGTGTATTTGTATGTATGCAGGCTGCTCTGTGTGTCTCCTGGGTTTGTAGAGACTCTTGTGACGGTTCTGGTGTCAGTGAGAGGAAGACGTTTGTGTTTTTAGCATTGTTATATAAAAAGAAGACAACAGGAAACTAAACACAGCTCACTCCATGTGTAAGTTTTCTTTCTTTAAGCTGATTATACGGTTAAGTGGCCCTAGAAAGAGATTATAAATATCTCTTTACTGTCCAAAATAGAAGGCAGTGAGATCCTACTTTGACCTGAAGTCCACAAAAAAACAGAAAGGAAGACACACAAAGTCAAATAAAACTGATGATATGGTCGCTGTCCAACAGGTGAGGTTAGGACACAAACATTCCCAGAACGTAAGACATTAAATTAAATGAGGAGCATTTACCTAAACAAGATCAGCTTCATAATTTCAGAATTTAAAAAAAGCTTAATGAGCTCTCAAACGTACTGAGAAAAGCAGATAAACCACAACCTCATTGTTCATATGACTGAACGGTGTCCAGTCTAAATAACTGGACTAATTGTATTTTGGATTTTCAACTAAGCAGCTCACAATTTGGCTCATTTAGGATTTTATTTTGGCATTCAGTTCACGAGGTAAACACATAAATAAATATATATTTTTATTCTGAATTCTACAACAAAAAAATCACCAGTATTTGTCTTTCACAGTTTCATACTTTTGTAATAAATTCTTTTATTTTTTAATCTGATGGCCAAAATTATCAAACAATAATCTAAATCAGGGCTCACGATTAATTGACAGTTTTATAATAACCACGCAGTTGCTCCGGTCCATCATCGGCCGCTCCATTTATTTTTCTAACACATATGTTTTTAACTGACGGTTCTAAAACCGTTCCACATGCACGGTGTCGTGGGTCCGTTTCCCTGCCACAGAGTGGGTTAAGTCCTTCAAAACAGAACTCGCTCCCTCTAAGGTGCTTCGTCCATTTTGCACATATAATTGATTTGAAATGGCTTCTATCAAGGTTTCACGCAGCAAACAAGAAAAGCCCAGACGGAGGGTTTTTTCCTACGGTCCCGGGCCAGGTCTGAGAGCGCTCCAGTTATGAAGTGGCTTCAGAGCTATGTGGAGGAGTTCCATGTCTGAAGCAGGCTTGTAATTGGTGATGAAAAGAAGCTGTTTTTCTTCCCCAGTAACTCGCCTTTGTGGGCTTTTTGTGCTCCGCAACATAATGGACAATTTTGTTTAAAATTAGGCCAAAAAAGAAAAAAAAAAAGAAGCGATAATGTCAGAACGGTTTACCGTCATATTAAATGTAATAACATCCAAAGACTGTGAGGCCGATCGCTGATTTATCTCCACTAATGTTTGGCTTTTGGTTTATTAGATCTAAGTGAGAGGAGTGCACACACACACACACACACACACACACACACACACACACGTGATCCAAGCATCCTCTCTGCATACATGTCGCTGTGTAGCTTCTGGCGTCTGCTGAGCTTCTACGTTCCCAGAAGTGTGGAGTTCTTTCCATGGGCATGTGGGGAACCCGGCGACCACAGCAGCGCTCAGATTACCGTCCGTAACAACATCTCAATTTGTTCCTTATTTTATTACTATTATTATTATTGTAGGGTAAAAGCAGAATGGAAGAAATAGCCGTTACTATAAATGACAATAGTTGTTTATCTCACAGCTTCTGATGATGTTCCTCCAGCAGTCTGTGGACCTGAAGCAGCACAGGTCACATGTCCAGGCTCTGAAACATGATCGTTGTTTTTTTTCTAATGTATGTTTTTGTTTTTCATATATTTACATCTGCAGGTATAATTTAAAGAGTTCATTTGCAAAAACAGAGAACTCCACTGTTGTAGATTTTAAGAAAACTATTTTTTTTGTTGTTGTTTGCTTGAGAAGTTGTGTGGATGTGACTCAGCAGAAATGACGACAGTAGAGAGAACTGAAGTTTGATTGATGTTGTCTTAGACGGAGGATGGAGAAGTGGGTTTTCTGAAGCTTTGTGAAGATGGAGGGATCTGTTCTGGCAAATGAGCTCTTCAATTAGTGTGAGCAGCCTCCGTGTGCACGAGCCTCCTGCCTTCAGTCTGTCCTGCACATGCACGCGCAGCAGCAGCAGGTAGACCTCTGAACTCGTCACCGGGTTGGTGGAGGCAGCAGCAGCTTCTAGGCCGACTGACAGGAAAGTGACTATTTTTAAGAGTCTAACTATCGGCTGTGTGGAGCCACTGATACGATTCTTTCATCTCTCTCTGAGCTGCTGCTGGCCGCTGATGCCCACGCTATGAATCTGTTAGCAGCAGCAGCAGCAGCAGCAGCAGCTAACCCAATTAGCTTAACGTAAAATTAAATTCAGACATTTTCAGTGGCAGCCTGCATCGTCCGTTAAACACGTTGCTGTGCGCAGACGTGCGTCTGCCCGAGCTGACGAACCCGCGCAATTAAGGACGTCGAGTGCGCGTGAGGGCAGGCGAGTACGCGCTCCGTGGAAGCAGGGCCGCAGGTGAGCGCGCAGCTTCGCTCCTCACTGATGTTAATGAATTAATAGTTCTAAAAACTGAAATGAACGATACGATAATATATAATAGTTTCATTGTGTTACTTATGTTGGCGTTTATATTAATTTTAAATGAATAAATGTTGTGATTGCTCTGTTTATATTATATTATCTTTTTTAAAAAATCATAAGCATCACGTTGTAATAGCTCATGCTAATGTTATTTATATGTTTTTGTTACTGTGAGAAATCTTAAAGTATGAAATGCTCTTAAAATACAACTGTTGTGGAGTTTAATCCCCAATATGTAAATGAGGTTAAATCGTTATTATTCTTAATTCTTAATATTATTATCATCATCATCATCATCATCATCATTATTATTATTATTATTATTAATAATAATAATAATAATAACAACAATAATAATAGTAATAATAATAATTACGATGCAGTTAGATTGTTAGTTACACTGTCAAAAAGTCCCAGTGTTTACTGTGCAGTTAAAAGTTCATTGTTATCATTTATGTCATTTTATTGTTGGACTATTGTGACTCGTCCTTTGCAGCATTTTGATTTTGAAAACCTCTGCGTAGTCGAGACAAGTCACTGTTAATTATATAGTCTGTGTAGAGCAGCAGCTGTCGGGCCAAACTGCTTCCCGGGGGAAAAATAAGATTATTTAATCAACCGAAAAAGTTTAAATATTAAGGGTTAAGATTCTACAGAGTTACTTAAGGTGTGGATTTACCTGAGCAATGTAAATATTAAGGTTCTTAAAAAGATATAAAACACATTTTTACCTGACGATAATAAATATGGAGACTAAGACCCTACCTTATATGTTACCCAACTCATTTAAATTTTAATATTAAAGCCAATTCTAGAGATGACAAATTTAGAGGGAAAGCTTTGACCCAAAGATCCCCTGTAAGAAGCTGTTTTTATTTTTATTGTATATAGTAGTTAGTGTTTTGTTTTTTCATTTATGTTATTCTCATTTTATGTTATTTATATTTGCATCAGTGGAGGTGATTAACTGCCTCCAGCAGAACCAGGAAAGTTAGTAAAACAATAAAAACATATGAAATATTAGAATCTAAAAATTAATAAATCAACGAAAACTAGGAGAGCTGGACGTAAAACGAGATGAAATTAGAAATTGCTGTAAAGATTTTTTTTTTTTTAAATGAATCAAGCTTTAGTTCATTCCAGGTTGCAGGTTCACAGCGAGGAAAACTTTCCAAACTCAGGAAAACCAGCACCTGTAGTTACTCCAATCACTGCAGCATGTATGGAAAGAAGCTACCATAAACATGAAATAGTATAAAAGGGTAAAAAAAAACTTTTATGGGTCTTGTAAATAAATAAAATTGAGTATCTGTCAGGCCGTGCAGAGAGGGAGGACCACCCAACCTTAGCGAGTGATGAGTATTATGACCATCAGCAGCAATAAATCTTAATGCAGAGAGATAAATAGGATCCGAGAGCTTAGAGTCACGGCTGAGGCGTGCATATATTATCCTAATCCCACACTGATAGAAAACTTTCCTCATAAGTTTTTCTACAACGTGATTCATGCTCGTAAAAGAAACCGGTTTTTATCACCGGTTTGGACGCTGGCAGCTCCTCAGATTCCTCCACAGTTGTACTCTTCCAATATTTGTGTAGCAGCGATGACACAGTTGTCACAATCAATATTTTGAATTAAGAGCTAAATTATGAGGCAACTTGATAATCCAACATTTCCCTCATATAAGCAGCTGTAGCAGCAATATTAGCAGCACGCTTGGCATCAGCGCCCCGTTGTAGCTCCTGTATCCAAGTGTGTCGGCCTCCATGTGTTCTACAATCAACAAACTGGAACTAATTGTGAGCTTATTCAATAACATCCAAATGATGCTTGTCGGTTTTTATGTAGTTATGATACTAATTTCTCCCACTGTATCTCAAACCAAAGGAAAACTTATGTTCACCAGGTAATGATTTCCATTTTTAAAACAATGCTTTCCACTGTTGGCGGGCAGAGTGCAGGGATTAGAGCCACTGTCAGCAAGAGAAAGGGCAGAGGGGCGCACAGGAAATGATCGCGGCCCCATGGAGGCAAGTCAGAGGCCAGCGCTGCCAGACCAGCTGCTGCAGCCCAGCGCTGAGGGGAAACAAGGAAAGTGCAAGGTCAGTAGAGCGTTCAGAGAAAGAAAGAGGCCGAGCACAAAGAGCCGCAAGAGACGGAGACACGTGGAAAGATGTTAGAAAAACCGCTAATGTAAAAACACAAGTTCTCCTAAAACAAGTTTCCTCGTGGCCTAATGTTGACATTTGTTAAATAACGTTGTCCTCTGGGCCGAGCGAGGTCATGCAAGGGAGAGCGGGCGCATAGGTGCTCGTAAATCATATGTGCTGGCTGCGACGGCTGCTCAGACACATTGCTCAGGCATGTGGAGAAGGAGGAAGTACGCTGGTGTGATTCCCTGGCACATCACTCCACGTAGAACCGGGGCGCTTTCTGACTCATTGAGCTTTTATTAGCAGCGGCCACGGCTCCGAAGGTGGTAATTGATTCTGGCAGAAGGGAGTGTAGCTCCCAGTTAGACCAACATCCAAATGTAAACAAGTGCAGTCCGGCTAATGTGGAATTTCTTCATAACCCCGACGCTGCCATTGGAAGGATCGGTACCACTCCAATAACAAAAAGATCGGGAGGTGTTTTGTCAGTTTCTCTCTCCTCACTCCACATCTGCCACGTAAGGTACGGAGAGCAGGTAGCATTCACAACCAAACAATTATTTATTAACATCGAAGCAGAAAACAAACAAAGATGCAGCGTGAGATTCCAAAGACATGAACTGGTTCCTTCCAGCCGAGGCCAGCAGTGATTAAAGCAAAGAGCCAGACGTGGGCTTTCATGTGGGGACCATCTCATGCGCCCCTCTCAGCTTCAAGGCCAAAAACATCTCTTTTCCCCATCTGGTGGCGGCACAGACAGATAATTTCTTCCGCTACACCCTCCAACCAAGTTTAGCTCCGGACTAAAAGTGTCATTGCGGATATTCTGCCTTGTCCCGGCTCAGTGAAGCTGGTGTTGTTTGGCAGAGAGGAGGACAAAGCTGAGAGCAATTGAGGTTCCCCGAAGATTTCCAAGCTCCTTATGCCCAGAATTTCTGATTTGCAGTTAAGGAAGAATAATTTCCTTTTCCCAGGTGTTAGGCACAGACGTCTGAATCTGATGCGTGGTGACACAGCAACAACTGAAAGAGTGAAGGAGGAAATTATGGGATGAATAAAAGGTTTACTCACTCTATTTTCAGATGGAGGAGGACGACATGATTGAGAGCTGAGAAAAAAAAAAAGCATGAATAGAGATTCCTATTCTTTTTTCAGCCCTCTAAATGATCTCCAGTCCTCCGTTTGTCCTTTGTTCACCAGCCTCTATTAAAGTCGTTTAAGTAGCATCTGTGCTCTGACCTTCACCTCAATAGAAACCAGCCGATAGAAAGTGTGTATGCATGTGTGTGTGTGTGCATGTGTGTGTGTGTGTGTGTGTGTGTGGCACAGAGCTCAAAGTGCACATGCAAAATACAAACTTTTAACAATTTCCATTCTTTCAAACCCCTCTCAGGGTAACGCACGCCCACAACACCGCCAAGGTTAAGAATATAAATACCCCCCGATTAGAAGTCTGGCCGAGTCAGTGTGATAGACGAAAGGCATATCTGGGAAATATTGCAAGGATGAATGATTCAGAGATTCATTCCACAGTCCTCATCAAAGCCTCTTCAAGTCCCCTAGCCAAAATAAAGCCGGACACACAGCTGCACCTAGTTGAGGAGCTGGGCTGATTTAATCTGCGCTAAACATGATCTAATTTAAATCTAATATGGCGCTTGTGTGGTCGAAGTGCACCACAACTTTAGACCATCAAACTGATAAGCAGACATGACCTTTGTTGTAAAAGAAAACGTTAATGGGGCCCTCGAAGGCCCCTAAGGGCAAGAGTCCCAGTTTTCTCTTTTGTTTGGTCTGTTTAGTTCAGTAAAAATTGTATGCAAATATAAATATAAATGGCCTTTCAGCGAGCAAAGTGGCACCTCCTCCACCCCAGAGCCAGATTGGTGCCTCGCCCCTGGCCCTGTGTCCACCTGTCACAGCCAGTGATTGTTGAGCAGCAGTAATTGTACCATGCTGGCATGAAAGCCTACAGGAAATCCCTCCAACAAAACGCCCGCCAGGCTGGAATGTTGGCACCGGGCTGGTACTCGAATCTCTCGGCCTTGGCTACGCCGGCTGAGCTCCAGGGCCATGTGACGCAGCGAGGAATGCCGGAGGCCGATGCCGGGTCGGAGGGTGGGGGAGGTGGAGGGTTGGTTTTTTTGGAGGACAGTGGTGGGGAACCGCCGAGGTTAGCGGAGGATTTTAAAAGGGGATTTGGGGCCAGCAGCCGAGGCTGTAGTGCTAATCCCCAGTTGGCAGGCTGAGGAAAAGTGTGAGGATCTCTGTGCTGAAGAGGTCATCCATCACTGGGAAGTTCTCTGTGTCCTTTCTGTCAAAAGTACTTAAGAAGTGACGGCTGTTCTACCTAGACAGTTGTTAGAGAGCACATCAAGGAGCCCACTGATGGGTAGGTTGGGATAAATCTCAGTTCATTTCAGGTTAGAATAACTGAAGAAAAAGTAAGGAATATTCTTTTTCACGCTTATTTAATGTTGAAAAGATTTGTGTATGATTAATCAAACTATGCACATTTCTGGGAAGCTGCTTCTTTGCCCTATCCATCGTTCACATGACAGACACCAGCCGTTATCCTGCCCCGCTGGATATGGGTGTGTGGGGGGCCGGCGGCTTAGAAAAACTCCCAGAACCAAACTGACGTCTGTGTGAAAGGGAGAGCCGTCATGGTGGAACATGCCACACTGGACGCCGTTGTCTTACACGTTGTGCCTGTGATTCCAGATTCAGGGCTACACGAACGCACACACTGGAGCCACATTACGCCAGTTTTTGTAGTTCAGGCTGAACAAGCAAAGGCAAGAAATGGCAGCTGACTGTCTTCTTAGTGGTTTTATAGTCCAGTCTCTGTGTGAAAGGGTTTTCCATCTATGGAGCTTTCCATCAGCTTCTCTTTTTGATGCATGTCTTGACAAATTTGACTTCTCTTGGAAAACAGAGCTGCCGATTTCAGTGTTCGTCATAAAACGCTGCCATCAAAAAGCTTATATGACAGGCCAACTGTCTGTGATTTGAATCGATGATCACGGCTGCTGAGGCAGCACAGCTGTGAGTGATGGTGCGCCGAGGAGCAAAGATTGCGATGCAGATTCTTCGGGGAACAGATTCGTGTTGGAATGCACCATCCCAACTTCCCCGGGAACAATCTATTTCCACTGCAGAGGAGAGAGAAAGAGAAAGACAAAAGAGGAAATGGTCAACCAGAAGAAACAATCTGTCATGTGTCATCATCTCAGTCAATCAGAGGCACCAGTGATGGGTGATGGGAGGGAATAATAGACACAACAAGCTGGACAGGCACATACACAGACCTCCACTGAGCGTTAATCAGACAGCTCTGAACCATTGTGATGCCAAAAGTGAGAGAAAAAGCTTCCATAATCATTTACCCAGCATAGGATAAACATTAAATGCTGCTCCACTGGTGAATGGATGACTGTGGAGTTTCATTTATATTCAGTATTTGTCATCATACTGTGAAATGAAATAGCGGCGCCTCGGGGAGGTCACAGCCACAGCAACGAATACAGGACTTTAATCTATGGTGGAGTCTCCAAAAGTGACACGCAACCTTATTATTGCAAAGAAAAAACAAATGCAGCGCTTTGATGAGATCTTACAGGCTGAACAGTGACACGTCTGCTTAAAGCTTTACCAACATGTACGCAACACACAGCGATTCATGCTCTGCTTCTGGTCTCAATATCAGCTGCATTAAGTTCTTTTGTTGTTTAACAGGCAAGCTTAGGTCACTCACACACACTCATGAATCCACACACACACACACACACACACACACACACACACACACACAGCTTCAGAATACAAACATGAACCCTCCAAACAGGACCGCTCCTGTCCGTCCACAGCTGCGCCCCTCCACAAAGTCACACAAGGCCCTGAAAGGACAAATGTTTGTTTCCCTCTGTAGAATTAATGAGGGCATCAGTTCCTGCCACCTCCACTCTCCTGCGCCGACGGACTGCGCCCAGCTCCCGCTCTGCCTGGGCTTGAAAGCGAGAAGTAAATATTAGGACTTGACTATTTAGAAAGAGCTGGAAATGTGCAGCCCACAGCAGGGCCACGAGAGGGGCAGCAGGAGAAATGAGCGCCGAGTGGGTCCACTGGCAGAACATCTGAAATGTGCTCCCCAGCAGGATGTGACAGAGATGTGCGCTAATTGCTTTAACCCTTCACACCTACTTGCTCCTTGTAATGGCTCTCCGGGTCTTCCTCTTCAAATAGAGATTAGTCTTCCCTCACCTCCTCACTCCGTGCACAGAATGCATCCAGTCGCAGGAAGTCTGACTGTAGCGTGGATAGTCTGCATGTGTTCTCAGATGGGAGTGAGTAAGAATGTAGGATGTGTTTAGGCTGCGTGTATGTAAAAACCTGATTACTATCATATTTGGTGAGGGTTGCAGTCACAGCTAACTGAGCTCCCAGTCGATGCAACAGGAAAACATGGTCAGTATTTCCATAATGTTTCTCGATTACTGGTTTAAAGCAGTAAAAAGTTTTGTCTCCTACCTGAAGAGGTGCATTTTGGGCTTACTGAAAAAAGTTCACTGTTGCTTTTACTCTATTTTAAAAACTAGTTCAGCGGGATTGGTACCACCGTGTCAAAAAATGAATCGTGGCAAAATAAAAACTCAAATTTATAGATTTAGATTAACCTTTAGAGTTGTTTTAGTGACTTGTGTTGACATCATAATGCTGATATTTACACCAGCTTGTGATTTAAACAGAAGTTTCTGCATTAATTTCTTTCTTTCTTTTTATTAGGATCCCCATTAGCACCAGCATAAGCACTGGCTGTTCTTACTGGGCTCATACACACAACAACCACAAACACAACAAACAGCTCATCTCGTTAACTTTATAATTAAGTAAAACAAGGTAGAGAAACAAATTGTCATTCAGTACAACATGCATTCCATCATACTCAGAATTATAAATCCATCATCATTAGGGTCCAAGCACCCAAAAGGGTGCGAAGACCATATTGGAACTGCTCGGATTATTATTGTTATTCGTGCCAAAGACACGCGTTTTTGAGGCCCTAAACATACTCGAAAACTCACCAAAATTGCCATGTACATCAGACCCGGTGAAAAATTTTATAATTTGGAAGAACAATACACACCTCAATAGAAAAATTGCTCCA
>NW_007578226.1:0-9890 GCF_000690725.1 Stegastes partitus
CCACGGCGATAAAAACTATTAAAATAACTCAACAAGTCTATTTTCACTGCAGCCGCATACCTCACATCTACTAGAAGCATCAATATTAACCCACTAAAATGACAAATATATCTAGAAATGTAAATATAATTCATTTTACTCACCAAAACTCGTCACTTTTTCTTCCTTGCTTTCCTTAGCAGCGATTCAAACCGTCCGTTGTGAAGGCAGCACGTTTCACTTCCAACATTAAGTCCTTTTCCATCGTCATGGAAGCTAATGCTAAAAGTCTGTCCAGTCTTAGTCCTGCCATAAGTTTTAATTCGCTTTAAGGCTGAGAATGTCCGCTTGCCTAAGTTTAAAAACAGCTATTAATACTTCTGCGATAACGTTTTAGCTTCTGCAGGTCGCTACAGACAGGAACCGCTAGCTTTGGTTAGCTAAAGCTATCTGACCATCCAATCAGAGGGCGTGAAAATGCCGGCGTCATCGCTCACCTGCTAGATGGCCCTGAGATCAACAAGTCGAAATCTGATTGGTTAAAGTAACGAGGCATTTTGGCGCCTGCGCTTTTGAGTCTGAAGGCCTCAGGGCAGATTTCTTTGACCCTGGCAACACATGATGACCATCAATATGATTGGATAAAGGCTCGATTATAAATATACACTACCGGAAGCAGAGACACGCTATGAAATGAAGAGAACAGACTATTGGGAATAATGGAAAAATATTAATGGGAAAATATTTGAAGGAAAATATTTGAATTAATATACTTAATAATTCTATTTAATAATTTGACAAATTCTGATTTTAAAAAAAGGAAAATATTAGTCCAACATGATATATTTTGTGCTGGTATTACTACATTAAATATAATTTTACAATGAAACTTGATGAAAGAATAAATCACCATTTTATTTTTTAATTATTATTATTTTTATGTGGCCATTATGTACAGTTTTGCCTGTTTTTAAGGTTGACTAGCAAAAAAAAAAAAAAAAAAAACTTTTTCTGGGATTTTGCTAGTTAGTATTACCTAATTTAACAAAACTGGGGAAATCTGTAAAAGAAGGAAATTACAATTAAAAACTGTCAAAAAAAAAAAAAAAAAACGAAAGAAAGAAAGCAAGCATATTCCTTCCTGACTGTGTCTGTCTCTGCGACAGGTGAAAAACCTGGAGAACGAGAAGAAGAGGCTGGACACGCAGCTGAAGATCCTGAAGGAGCAGGAGGACTACAAGGGGAAGGTGGACGAGGTGGTGAAGCAGCTTGAGAACGAGCTGGAGCAGCAGATCGAGAACCTGCTGAATGATCAGGAGAAGCTGAAGGCCGAGCTGCTGAAGAACCAGGAGGAGGTGGAGGACACCAAGGACAGGTCAGCAGGCCACAGTGCAGAAACATTTGCTCTCCGAGGTTTTCTTTCACTGTTTTTGTTGTTGTTTGCTTGTTTTCCAATTTTTAAATGTTACAGTATCCACAGTTATTTTTTTCTGCCAGATTTTGACCCTTTTTTTGACAGAATCTTTTATTTTACATCATATGACACAAATGAATTCCTTTAATTTGCTGTTTGTTTCAGGTTTGAGAAGGAGATGAACAAAAAAGCTGAGTTGGAAAATGAGTTTGTCATCACCAAGAAGGTACTGTTGGCTGCTTTTTTATTCATTTAGAAACACAGTAAAAACTCTCTTTAAATTGGCAAATTCCTCAGGATTCAAATCATTTAGTGCATCACATTTAATACACGTTCATTTGTAGATGACAGAAGAGCTTTGGGAATATTTTGGAAGCAAACTCATGCATGTGTGTGTGTTTAATGTGTGCAACAGGACGTGGACGAAGGTCACCTGGAGGCTGTGGATCTGGCTCTGGAGCTGGAGGACCAGATGGGAAAGCTGGACTTCCTGAGAGTCGGCTATGACGAGGTAAACACACATAAACACGAGTTCAGCTCGACAGAAGGAGGATGAAAATAAAAACGATTCTAACTGTTGTCTGGCCCCTGCAGGAGATCAAGGAGCTGGAGTCGCAGGTCCAGAACGAGACGGTCCTGTTACGTGACAACAGCAAGCGTTCTCTGGACATGAACGAGATCATCGAGAACGTCAAGGCTCAGTACGCCAACATGGCCGCCCGCGGCAGGGAGGAGGCCGAGCAGTGGAACCAGAAAAAGGTGAGGAAAAGATCAAAGCTCCTTCAGTGATGACTTCAACATTAAACTGGGAAGGAGAATTATTATTATTAAACCATGTTGTGTGAAGGAAATTTTACATTATTATTGTTTTTTTTAACAATGTAGTAATAGATGCTACAGATTGTAATATGATTCGGTCGTCCCCTCTAGATGGACTCGTTGGTCCTCAATGCAGGACAGCGTGAGCAGGAGGTTCGTGACGTGAAGAGGGACATCTCTGACCTGCTGCGCCTCATCCAGAGACTCACCGGAGACCTGGACACTCTCAAAAGGAAGGTCAGGATCACACAACGCTGAAGAGTTCACACATGTGCAGCCCAGATGATCTTCATCTCTGCTTCTCCCGTTAGGAAGAGGCCCTCAAGAACGAAATCGACAACGTTAGACAAGATGGCGACGAGCACATAGCGAAGGCTCGGAAGCAGATCGTTCAGCTGGAGGAGGCCTTGAAGCGGGCCAAGCAGGACTTGGCCGGACAGATCCGCGAGCACCAAGAGCTGTTGAACCTGAAGCTGGCCCTGGACATCGAGATCGCCACCTACCACAAGCTGCTGGAGGGCGAGGAGCAGAGGTAAGGGATTGCATTGCATCAATATGCACAAGATTTAAAAAAGAATGAATGTATAAATGCTGACACTAACAACTGTTTCTGCTTCATCCCTGAAGAATGAACGAACTTATGCGCAACGGAGGTGAGGAACATTTTATTACCACATCTGGAACCCTTAGAAAATTCTACCCACATGGCTTCTCCCAGTTATACAGCTGCATGTTTGCAGGTGTATTTTTCTGTAGTTCACAAATTCTGGATGATTTAAGCTTCATGCAGCTCATGAAGAGAAAAACAGGAACGATCCAAATCAGTGGTTCCCAGTTTGTTTGGCTTGTGATCCGTCATCACGTCCACTTGTGCCTAGTTTAGTAAAGAAATCTTTTTCTCAAGTGTTTTATGTGAATCATTTTTAGAGATGAAATATGAGGTTTTTCACAACAAAAAAGCAGAAGTGTTTTGTTTGTTTTTTTTAAAAATTTTTGCTAAATTTAGTTTAAAAAAAACAACAAAAAACAGAAGAGGCTGTTTGGCTGAACTGCGGGAAGTGTTTACACAGAACATTTTTCATTTCTTTCCAGTACTGGTAACACCTGTGGTTTTACATGTTGACTCAGTGTTTCCTCAACTTTGGTTAAAACACATTTTCATACAAATTCAACTTTTTTTCTTTTTAATGATTTGTGGAATTATAATAAATACATTTTAGAGTCCTGAGTCATTGTTGTTCTGTTCCCATGGAGGTGCAGGACTTCATATTGCAGTGAAAAATGAGCCAACAGTGAAGAAAAATATGACAGAAGTGAAAAAACAATATCCTGTCCCAACCCCTTGTCGCTATGTTTCGAGCCCTTGCGGGGGCTTTAAGCCTTAAAATGGAAAACACAGATTTAAAATAAAGTATTTTTACAATTTCTACACCAATTTAGCCAGTTAATGTGCAAATGGACATAAACTAATGGTGATTTTATTATTCTGACGTGTTTCCTTGCTTCCGTCACTCGTGGCATCTTAGTTCCTCCCAATGAGGATTTTCAGGATCTCCAGAAACCTCCTTGAGGTGCATTTAAAGGATTGGAAGATCCTCCTATGATGGCAGACGAGGAACGATTTCGTGTCGTGAATTCTCTTTCTGCAGATTCATGGAGGATCTTCCAAACCCTTAAATGCACCTCAAGGAAATGAGGAGGCTTCTGTAGGATCTTAGAGGGAGGAAACACAGATGTATCCTTCCTCTTACGTTCTCTCTCGGATAAGCAAAGATGTAAGGAAGTGATGCGAGTAAGGGAAGCAAGAAGACGTTCACATAATGAAAAGCGTCCTAAAAGTTAGAGTTTTGTTGGAAAGAATTGTGGGAAACATAGAGAAGGTGGAGAGGTACACATACCAAAAGTCTGTCAATTATTTAATTCTCATAGATGCACACTTAAAAACTGATACAAATCCATTTCACACGTACCAGCATTCTCATGCTTCATCCATGTTTTGTGTCCCACTAAAATCAAACCTCTCTTTCGCTCAGATTTCTAAAAAACAAACCAACCAATCCAAGTCCTTGCTTGCACGCAGACGCTCACCTGCTGAACAAGCAACGCCTGACGGAGAAGCCACAGGAATCCATCCCCGTCCCCACGGCAACCACCGACATCCCGGCAACCACCATCATCCCACCAGAGTGCCCCGCCTCCAAGAAGCGCCTGCTGATCCGGGTGGAGGTGGAAGCAGGCAGAGTCGTGTCCGAAAGCTCCCATTACACAGACTGATCCGTCACGCCTCTGCAGCATTACAGTATGTCCGTAAAATGTGAATTAAAAAAACCTCCAAATTTATATTTAATTAAGTTAAATTAAACTATTTCAGTTGCACACAAAAATCATCCCTTTTGTTTTTCTGCTTTCTGGTGGAGCTTCATGGCAGGTTGAGCGTTTTCCTAGAATCAGTGCTTGGATTTGTAGAAGTTTGTTTATGTCCATCGGTGCTTTTGAAAAGGTTTTCCTATCTTTGTTTACATTTGTAAAGACTTCCAGTACATTTTCAAAATCCTTCTTGCAGTTTTTTTTTCTCTCTGACCTTAATAGGAATAGGGCTTTGTCTTTGTAGAACAGGAAATCACCAGTCTAACCCTTCAACGTTTTCCTCAACGGGTTTGTGGTTAAAGGTGGGTTGTTCTGTTGGTCCACATCTTGAATCGAATATCAGGAAGGATGTACACAAAGATGAAGTCTCCTACAGTCACAAAAGTCACATTAAGGATAGGTTTTAATGTTCTGGAAAGAAAAACACGAGTCTGCAAAGGGAAATGTTTGTTTGCAAGCCTTAAATTTCCTGAACTTTGGAGTTGTTCTCTTTCTTAGGTGTTTCTGAACCCTTGAACCAAGTATGTCAAAGTAATCACAACAAATCAGATTACATTACAGATTTTACTGTTACTGGAGCACAATAAATAAATAAAGCAACATGACCAATATGTCTGCTCGCTTTCTTCCACACAAACATACACATGTACAATCATTTCTTGCATCGTTTGACATTTTACAAATTTGCTTTCTTGCAGAAGGTTGGATGAGAAAATTGATTGCAGTGCAGCTAGGGGAATTGTTAGCGTAGCTTAGCATAAAGACCGGAGAGAGATGGAGAAACAGCTCACCTAGTTCAGTCTACTCATTAATGGGCAATTCCAGTTCATTTCGACCATGTTAAATCAATTACATACACTGCTGTCTCACTTCTATCTGTGGACAAGTTGTTGTGGTGTTCATATGTGCAAATAAACACGTAATACATCATTATCAGCTGGTACCACTCACAATGTGTAGCCTAAAAAACAACAGCTACTGGAGGGGTCCATGTTGGTTGTACTGGAACACAATCAACTCGTCATTTTCAGTTCCAACTTTCAATTTTCCAGCTAAATGGATCCCAGCTGTATGAGTCACGCTAACCTTATAACATCCACCGATATTATAATGCTTTGGAAAAACAAGGAGTGGCACAAAACAGTGAATAACAGGGCGACTATGGCGAGCTCCCTCCAGCTTTATAAAAAAAAAAAAAGCTGTTACATGAAACATTTTAAAAGTCTGGCTGAAAACAAACAGAGATTAGCCGCCTGGAACGGCCATTTTGTTAAGTGCAATGAGGTTTGCCATCTGGGGCAACTTGCCGGCTGACTTAATCACAATGCATAGTTGTCCATGCACGCCATTCAAAATGATTGACGTAAAAGTCTTATCTTTTTGAAAGTTGCTGGGAGCTTGGTCTGAACAACTGTGGTGGAGTGGTCAAAATTAGCTTGACCCATGGAGCTACAACAGCCAAAATTGTTAGCAAGATGGCCGGTTGAAATAAACCAGGATTAAAATGGCATGCTGTAAAGGAAACGTAAAAAATAGATTTAGACATTTCATGAAGGTTTGGCAACTCTTTTAGGCAAAAAAGAATTATTATGATAAGCTAACATGCTAGCATGCTAGCTGTTTCCCTCATCAAGTTAAGCTAAACTAAGCTAGCCAGAAGTCTGAGTTTGGAATCACTTCACAAACTTGTGCTGAAAGGATTTAATTTTAGTTAAAGTCAGACAACTAAGACAGACACCTCATGAACAAACTTTTTTTTCAGGTTAGTCATTGTTAGCTATTGCTAACAGAGTTGATAACAACGCCCTAAGCGCCATTTTGTGCATACAAACATTGTAGCAGCATGTCCACAGATAGAAGTTGGACAGTACTGTCTTTGCAGATAATTTAATGAGACACAAATGAGATAAAAGTGCGAACAAACAAGATGTGACAGCAGCTTTCACTACTTTTCATACACTGAGCAGCCATTTTGGATTTCAAGGTTGGCGTTTTGGAGGTTTTTCCAACTTTCTGAGTCACAAGTCTGACTTCCAGCTGACATTTTTCAACTGTGAACTCAGCAATCACAACTTTTCAGTTCAAAATGAAAGCAAGAATATGTAAATATAAGTGAAAACATAAGAAAAACGTGTACTAGCTGGAGTGTTGAGCCGCTGCTTGTAAGAATTTGGACACTATTGGGGCACATTGTGTTTGATAAAAAAAAATGCTGGAGGCGTTCAGTTGATGCAGACAGCAGTACGTCAATGCCAGATTAGCTGGAGCCTGACCGTCTCATCCTGTTCCCAGCTCCTCCTCCTCCTCCTCATCTCCTCGTTGCCCCCAATCTTCTTGACACACACGATGTGGAAAACGTACTGGAACATGTCTTTGCACGGCAACGCAGGTGTCTCCTGAGCTTAAGATGACATAAGAGCTCGACAAATGTCCCAACAGTTCAGACGCCGCTTGCTCTTTAATTCGATTAAAGTCTGCTTTTCCTCCTCAGCTCGGCGGTCTCCTTTTTCCGCCCACATGCTGCACGTAGGCATTTAAAATCACATCTTGATTGCTGGTTTTAGCAGAACAGTCTATGTTTAATTAGGCCTTAAATAGAGAGCTGGATGGATCTTGAATGAATACAGATAGTTCTCTGCTGCACAAGATCAATTTTACAGCGTTTATTGTCCCTCTATGTAACCCTAGTAGAAACTGGAGGCTCATAACTTCATAACAGCATTTTCAGCTTTCAAACATGATTTTCGCCTCGTGTCTCTCTGCTGTTGGACTAATCTCCTCCAGACTCGTTGATGTATGATGGACTGCGGATGCATCCCTCTTCCCTCTTCTGCTTGCATACCAGTATATAGATAAACACTGACAGAGCAGTTGGAGTAAACACTGCAACCAGGGGGGCGAGAGATGGAGAAGCTCTAGAACTGGTTTAATTTAATGTCCAGATGAAGCAGCGCCGCAGCGTTTAACACGGATACAGGGGCAGTTTATTGACCCTCTGTTTAATCTGATGATATCATTGAGCGCATTTACATTTCAGCTAAATACAACAACATGATCACACGAACACATTAGCAAGCTGACAGGCTCAAAGTGACGCTGTGCTGACTTCAAGGTTGCTATGAAGACTGTAGACTCGTCCCCATTTGGACTGGATTGACTTGTCTTGATTTCAATATTATATAATTATTAGTCATTTACCCTGTTCAAATACGCCACTCAATTAAGTCTCCTGATACAGTAATACTGCCACCAATTGTGAAAATGTTATGGTAAATCTGCAATAATGTGTATTTCTGAACTTTCTGGATTCTCCACTGCAGGATCTCGTGGACTGCCTGAAGCTTTGTACAAGAACTGCCCCTGTAGGACCTCCTCCAGGGCAGTTTTTGGGGAGAAACTTCATAGGTGGCCCTGAAAAACTGCTGCGTGGGGATCAGTTGAATCTCTTGAATAGCAGTTTTCTTACCACCTTGCAACTGTCCCGAGTTCCTGCAAGCAGAAAGCTGCCTTTTCGGTGGCTTTTGTTGCAGAACATTGATAAATAAGTGACCACAGAGTCAATGCAAATGGGTTTTTGTCTGTTGTAAAGCAGTATGCCTTCTGGGTGGCCATTAGCAACATCAATTTGAGATTCATGAGTGCTTTTTCGTAAGTGCTTCAGTGAAAAAACCGATGGGACTTTTTTGGTTCTTGAAGATGTTTCATCCCTCATCCGATAAGCTCCACTGATGTGGAGTCCCAGCTCTTTATTCTCATCCTAAAACACATGACTCATGTCAGCTGCCAGGTGAGGGATGACTCAAGGTGACTGAAACTGTCCAGGGACAGATCTCAAGACTTTAGAGATGCCTGTTCTAGAACACGCATCTCTAAACAGACGAGGGGTTGACAACACTTACCAGGCACTCATCATGCAGTCTTGAGATCCCTCCTCAGGCAGTTTCACCACCATCAACACCTTGAGTCATCCCTCTCCATGCCAGCTTCACAACAATTTACACCTCAAGCCATGGTAGTCCTGAGTTGTGCCTTGGGGGTAATAATATACCTGGTTCTCCCTATCAGTCAGTCAGGATGAGAGATGAAACACTGTTCAAGAACCAGTAAGACAGTTTCCTTCGACTGACTCTCTTAGGAACACCACGGCTTTGACGGACAAATCAGTGTTCCATCAGACTTCCGCCTCGTCTGATCCCCGTGTGCTTCGCCTCCATCTGTCTCTGAGTTTCTGGAGAACTTTGTATGCAGGTTCTGTGTACTGTTTGTTGGCCAGGCCGAGCACCAGCGGCACCACAGCCATGCTGCCGATACCGGTGCAGGACAGCACAATGTGAGTGGTGGAGCTCCACTTGGTGTCGCTGATCAGCACTGCGATGCAGACGTGCATGTAAATGAGGTAGGGAACCCAGCAGGCGAGGAAAGTCAGCGACACCGCCACCACGCAGCGAGTGTACCGCAGGTTCAGCCTCTGCTCCCGGTCTGAGGCCTGACTTCCTCGCTCCACCGAACGATGGAGGCGGCAGATGTCCTTCAGCTGGCCTCGGGTGATCCACAAGACGCGTCCGGTCATGCCAGCGATGGTGAGGATGGCAGGCAAGACTAGTCCATACACCTCCAAGTAGATGAACGCGTTGGGGAACACCCGTCTGTAGGAGCAGCAGGCGGTTCCGTTTGTCGAACAGTTTGAATGTGCTGCAAACTCCTGGCTACCTGCGCAGCAGTCGTTCCAATCTGGCCCCGTCCAGTTATTCCACCCAAAAGCAGGAAGAGATGCGTACAGAAGTGGTGGTGCCCACACCACGAGCAACGCCAACGGAAAACTGCGATGCATCCACAAGTTATTGTAATGCAGGGGGTCGACGATGCATATGTAGCGTTCATAGTGGACCATCACCAGGTTGAAGAGGAACGCCAAGAAGAGGAAGTTTGGGAACACGTGAGCCACCAGACAGGCGCTGAAACTTAACTCCCGGTTCAGACCCATCAACGGAATAAAAGGCAGCGCCACGCCCGTACACATGTCCGCCACTAACAGGCTCAGGAAGAAGTAGTTGGGAGTGTTGTGGAGCTGGCGGTTCCAGGAGATGCCCAAGATGATGACGAGGTTGGCCAAGATGATGGAAGCTGACAGTGGCACCGTGATGACGTAGATGAGGTGCTCTCTGGAGAGCAGAGCGTGGGAGTCGTTGTAGTCCATCACAGGTGAAATCTGCAGACCGACTCCCAGTTAAAGCTCGTCTCCAGTCCCATTAAGGTACAGCTGCCCTGTAGGGAAGGAGAGACAACGGTAAAGTAGCAGCAGAGGCAACCA